>NC_060182.1:20475478-20765478 GCF_021184085.1 Oncorhynchus gorbuscha | reverse complement strand
ACGTTAAAGTAATTGAAGTGTAACAAATTTACAACATCAACATGTGGCTGAATGATAGCCTACGAATGGATTGTATTGATACAATATAAGTGTATAACGTAGCGAGCTAGAATAGTGAGGGACAATCTGCATCACTGAAACAGACAGGTTGACAGAGCTTGAAGTCCTGTTTGATTGTGTCATTATAAAACAAGACTTATGAAACATGGTTTTGCGAAAGAAACAACTGTTACGTCTAAAAAAGCCGTAGTATTGCACCATAACGATTTCAATAACTGTCACACTATAAACATTTACATTACATTTAGTGATAACTTTAGCAGTAAATTGACACTTACATGGGAGATGAAAAAAAAAACTGCTAGTCAACACACGTCCAACCTCAACGCAACGGCACCCCTCCTCTCTGCGCTCTTCCATGCTGACGTAGGAATAATAGTACGTACAGCAGCAGAGGGCACGGGCGGACTAAACCATTTGGTTCGTTTAGGGGAGCTCACTGCAAAATATCCTCAATTGAATATAGTCTAAACATGCTTCAATAATGTATATATGCTACTCGAGCTATATTGGTAATTGAAACAAATACATTCTTTAGAATATTGTGCAGGATTTGTAACGATTGTATTCATAATCTAATATAAACTTTTTATTCAACTTGATTATTACAGAGGAACTCGATTTTATTGATGTACAGCTTGTGCCTGTTTCCTGGTCATGCTTATTCTAATTTGTAACCTGGTGGCCATAGTCATACTGTGACAGTATGACTATGTACATATCAGTCATAATAAAAACACTTATTGGTTACGCGGAAAGATTGATCTTGACATTTTCTCGATACAGTCCAGCTCAGTGACATGACACACACTGTATCTAAATTTACCATCAAACCTGGAGAGGAGAGGACAGAGTTGATAGGCCCTAGGAAAACCTGAGAGAAACCACACACATAAGCAGTGCCCCACAAACGCAGAACCAACCAGAGAACTGAGCCTTGCTGTAACAAGTTATAACAGTCATTTTGGGGAGACATTACATAAGATAGAGTTTGGAGTTTGGCTTATTATTTATCTATTTATCTATCCCATCTCTATTGACATAGCACCTAGCCAAAAGTCTTCACACTCTTCACTCCCAATTGTATATTGCTCTCCTGATTACATTTCCTCTCAGACAGTTTAATTTAAATAAAGTCCAAAGCTCCTGTCTTATAGGCCATCTGTCTTAGTAACTATGGTAATGGGGGATCTATTCCAAACTTCTCTGTGTTCAGAGTGTCTTGAGTTCCTCCTCCCGTTAGTTTCTGGTTGGAGTTGGTTTTTACTGCATTATATCGTGTGAGTGGGCAGGGGACGTGGACGTGGACCAACAGACCAAAGATAATTTGTTTAAAAATAGGTATGTAGGCTACTCCCCCCCCCCCACACACACACACACACAGGCTACCCCTACCCCAGCAAACATCTCAGCACCCCCTGCAGCTACACTGATGCTGGAGTCTTATATCTCCCTCTAACTTTAAGTATCAGCTGTCAGAGCAACTTACCGATCACTGTACCTGTACACAGCCAATCTGTAAATAGCCCACCCAACTACCTCATGCCCCTATTGTTACTTATCCTCTTTTGCACCCCAGTATCTCTACTTGCACATCATCATCTACACATCTTTCACTCCAGTGTTAATGCTCAATTGTAATTATTTAGCGTCCATGGCCTATTTATTGCCTTACCTCCCTACTCTTCTACATTTGCACACACTGTACATAGATTTTTCTATTGTGTTATTGACTGTATGTTTGTTTATGTGTAACTCCGTGTTGTTGTTTTTGTTGCACTGCTTTGCTTTATCTTGGCCAGGTCGCAGGTGTAAATGAGAACTTGTTTTCAACTGGCCTACCTGGTTCA
Organism: Oncorhynchus gorbuscha; assembly: GCF_021184085.1. Lineage (NCBI taxonomy): Eukaryota > Metazoa > Chordata > Actinopteri > Salmoniformes > Salmonidae > Oncorhynchus > Oncorhynchus gorbuscha. The sequence continues at coordinate 20,763,568 of NC_060182.1, read as the reverse complement.
ATAAAGGTGAAATAAAATACATTTAAAAAATCAAACACACAGATGATCATCAGCAGTAATTACTTGGTAGTAAACTCTATTTAATCATCCCTGCAAAATCTGTTTAGGACAGTTTGTTACTGTAATGTGAATGTTCATTATTTCTGAACAACAGGGGGCAGTACAGCCATGAAGATGAGTTGCTGGTCAAGCTGGACACAGACATCTCAGATTCATATAGCTGTTATCCCATCAACACAGCAACTTATGTTTCTGCCCTTCATCCATTGTCATATTTCAATGTATAACACAGAGAAAGCACATGATACTGAATCTGATGGTGGAAAATGTGTATGTAGAAGACTCATTTGAGAGACATCTATTATCAGCCATACTCAACAGAGGGAAACAGTGTTGAAGAGACATACAAGCGTGCTTTGCAACATTATTACCATTCTGGTAAATAAACACAATTCTCATGCTTATGAAGAATAGACAACGTTTTGTTCAATATCAAAATACACTGTTTACATGTTTTATGAAGCACACACACACTCAATCATATCAAAGATAGTGTATTTTTTTTACACTGCTCAGTCTATCACTAGCAAACACATGTAAGGAACAGAAATCGTCATCATTATTCTCATCGAGCTGTAGGACATGGAGTCCTCACCAAAATCATGGCAGTTCCTTTCCACTTTGTTGTTTCCACTTTGCTGTGTTCTGTGTGTGAATGGGCTTCACACTGTATTATAAAAAAACTGTTGGAATTTAAGTGTCGTAGCTATGAATAACTGGGTCTCCTGGTCAATGACTGGAACCTAAAGTGACTAAATATAATGTTTTCAGTAGCTCAAAACAGTTTTGGTGGTTAGCATAGCAGGTGATTTGTGCTCAGTAGAGCTGCTTAAAATAAGTTGATATCTAATGTTTATGGAGTGCATTTGGTGCATGGTTCAATACCCCTTACCATTGGCCATGTGTGTATCAAACACTCATTAGTGTTACATCCTGTTACATCCTGCTCGCCCTCTACTGCTCATCCTCTGTCTCCTTGACCTGCCGCCACTCCACCAGTGCTCACTTCCTCTCCCTCTCTCTGTGTGTGTGTGATTGTGTGGGCGGAGACAGGTGTGCTGTAATCAGAGCAGATCCCCACAAGCTGCAACCTGTTCCATAATCAAGGCCTCTGCCAGTCAAATACTCAGCCCTGCCACTTCCACACTGCCAGATCATAATCTCTGCTCAGTCAGTCTACGGTTCTAGCTGTTTGGCCCTGTTTAGATCCTGTTATGCCTGTTTTCCCTTGCCTGATGCTGTTTTCCTCTCTGCTCAGTTCTGCCCACTCTGACTCTGGTCCCTATCTCCAGTCCTACATTTCGTCAGTCCTGCTACTCTGTCCTAGATCCCCCACTCTACTGCTCCCTTGGATTCTCCTCCGGACCTGCTTACCCTGTCCCCAACACCTGTCGCTCCAGCCTCAGCCTCCGCACCTAGTTTCCTGCAACCTGCCCAAGCTTTCCCTGGCCTGCACTCCATCTTCCCCCTGTGTTTCAATAAATACCTTGGTTACCTCATCCCAGTCTCCTCGTCTGAGTCTGCTCTTGGGTTCACCTGTTCCGCTCAGTGTAACAGATAGTAGATGAAACACAGTAAAAGCTCTTGAGTGCTTCCTTCTCCTCCAGTGGTGTCCAGTGTCCATGACACAACAGGAAGTAATTCGCCAAGATGCTGAGTGACAGAAACACTCCACCTGACAAACAGCTCACATAACAACATAACATGAAAACAGGCAGGTTTTCTGCTTGAACCCAAAAACACATAGCTGGCAAGGATCGAATGCTTTGACGTCAACCCTACCCCTAACCTCTATATCATCTTCATCCTCAGAAAGATATATTGGTCTGTTTTTCTTCTTCCCACAGCATCAGAGAGAGCTGGATAATGGAAAACATTGTGAGCGGCCAGGCAAACCTCTCTCCCCACACACGCCAGACGTGGACGCCATGTCCCCACATCTCCCTCCAATTACAGTAGCCCCTCCAGCAGGCCTGCTGTGCCTTCTAATTATGTGAATCTGACAGGTCAATTAAAGTGTGTAAGCATGGTCATTATTGAGTAGAAGAACAGGTGGGTCTAAGGTTATCAAGTTCAACCCTCACAACCGTCTGGGCTTAACAGCTACTACACAACATCCATTCCAACTGCTTGCCATTCTTTTTTTCAGGAACCAAGTGAAAAACAACGGTAGAACATCCTGTCACAGGAAAAACATTTTTTTACCAGTGGACCACCGCCCAGTGAGAACAGACAAATACAACTATTTGGACTCGTATAGCACCTTTCAAAAACTCAAATCTAACTGGGGTTAAAATGACTGTGTACTTTAAGTGGCTCTTTGGAAATGGCCAAGTTTAACCTTGCCTCACTCAGAATGAAGTGTCTTACCTGAGAATTACCTAATGAAACATATCGTCATGAGTCCTGTTCCCATGCAACCACTTCACACATGCACATGCACACCTTCGGTTCACCCCGGTCTCTGCCGCTGTATTCTGAATGCACCCAGTACAACTAAGCCTCTGATAAGGTCAGGACCCCTCCGCCTCCCCCTAGTGTTCCGGCATCGCCGGGGTGACACAAATGCTAATGAGACTTATGGCAGCCTTTGAGGTGGAATTCGCACTTAGCTTGACTGGTTGACCATGGCAAGATGGCCGGCCAGGCAGGGAACAGCAGAGCAGGGAAAAGCCTCAGCCCAGGATAGCAAAAACAGCTGCGAAGATGCTGCGAGGATTCTAGGATAAAAAATCATGTTAATCAAGAAAGATCATGGGTCGGCAGGTAGCCTAGCGGTAAAGAGTGTTGGGCCCGTATCCGGAGGTTCACTGGTTCGAATCCTCAGTGCCGACTAGGTGGAAATTCTATTTATGTGCCCTTGAGCAAGGCACTTAACACTTAACACTAATTGCTCATGTAAGTTGCTCTGGATAAGAGTGTCTGCTAAATTATTAAAATGTACTGTTATTTAGGTATCTATTGATATTAAGGCAAGTTCCTGCAAACAAGGTATATAATGTGGCATGGGGCTGCTCATATAATATAAATAATGAAATGAATTCCAGCCACATTCCATGCTTTCTTCTCTTGTTAGAAGTGTCAGAATCTACGACTGCTATGTTCCCCCATAATTATCTGGGAGAGTAATGATTAAATTAGTTACAGTACACTGATTCACACAATATGAGTCACTATCACAGACCAACCACACCAGTTCTGTAAATAAACCATCTGGGCTGAAGTGCGTCTGTGTGCCCTCTCATTCTTACCTGACATATGGAATTGTTTTAAGATGGTCATACTATGGATCATATAGCTATTTGATTTGAAATTTTACAACCCTTTTAGGCATCCCAAAAATAAATGTATAAATAATGTTTTGATAAAATATTGACTTTGGCCTTTACTGTCATGCAGGTGAAAGAGGACCCAAAAGCGACTTAACAGAAACAGAGTTTATTCAAGTCCAAACAGGGAATAACAGACATCCTCTAGTCTGTAGAGGGGAATAACAGGAGAAGCGGCCACAGACTGCAGGTCGCTTCGGGTAGGCGCAGGCCGTAGTTGACAGAGACACCTGCTCACACGCAGCATCTGATGAAGGCAAAAAACACGACAGGACAGGGCGAAACACAATCACAGCACGGTGAATACTAAACAAGGAACCGACGGGACAGGAACGGAACACAAAGGAATAAATAGGGACTCTAATCAGGGGAAAGGATCGGGAACAGGTGTGGGAAGACTAAATGATGATTAGGGGAATAGGAACAGCTGGGAGCAGGAACGGAACGATAGAGAGAAGAGAGAGCGAGAGAGTGAGAGAGGGAGGGGGAGAGAGAGGGATAGAAAGAGGGAAAGAACCAAATAAGACCAGCAGAGGGAAACGAATAGAATGGGGAGCACAGGGACAAGACATGATAATAAATGACAAACATGACAGTACCCCCACTCACCGAGCGCCTCCTGGCGCACTCGAGGAGGAATCCTGGCGGCAACGGAGGAAATCATCGATGAGTGAACGGTCCAGCACGTCCCGAGACGGAACCCAACTCCTCTCCTCAGGACCGTAACCCTCCCAATCCACTAAGTATTGGTGACCCCGTCCCCGAGAACGCATGTCCATGATCTTATGTACCTTGTAAATAGGTGCGCTCTCGACAAGGACGGGAGGGGGAGGGAAGACGAACGGGGGTGCGAAGAAAGGGCTTAACACAGGAGACATGGAAGACAGGATGGACGCGACGAAGATGTCGCGGAAGAAGCAGTCGCACAGCGACAGGATTGACGACCTGGGAGACACGGAACGGACCAATGAACCGCGGAGTCAACTTACGAGAAGCTGTCGTAAGAGGAAGGTTGCGAGTGGAAAGCCACACTCTCTGGCCGCAACAATACCTTGGACTCTTAATCCTGCGTTTATTGGCGGCTCTCACAGTCTTCCCCGCAGACAAAGGCAGACCGGTAATGAAGTCTAAGGCGATGTGAGACCATGGTCGAGAAGGAATGGGGAGCGGTCTGAGACGACCGGCAGGAGGAGAGTTACCCGACTTAGTCTGCGCGCAGTCCGAACAAGCAGCCACGAAACGGCGCGTGTCACGCTCCTGAGTCGGCCACCAAAAGCGCTGGCGAATAGACGCAAGAGTGCCTCGAACACCGGGATGACCAGCTAACTTGGCAGAGTGAGCCCACTGAAGAACAGCCAGACGAGTGGAAACAGGAACGAAAAGGAGGTTACTAGGACAAGCGCGCGGCGACGCAGTGTGCGTGAGTGCTTGCTTAACCTGTCTTTCAATTCCCCAGACTGTTAACCCGACAACACGCCCATAAGGAAGAATCCCCTCGGGATCAGTAGAAGCCACAGAAGAACTAAACAGACGGGATAAGGCATCAGGCTTGGTGTTCTTGCTACCCGGACGGTAAGAAATCACAAACTCGAAACGAGCGAAAAACAACGCCCAACGAGCTTGACGGGCATTAAGTCGTTTGGCAGAACGGATGTACTCAAGGTTCTTATGGTCTGTCCAAACGACAAAAGGAACGGTCGCCCCCTCCAACCACTGTCGCCATTCGCCTAGGGCTAAGCGGATGGCGAGCAGTTCACGGTTACCCACATCATAGTTGCGCTCAGATGGCGACAGGCGATGAGAAAAATAAGCGCAAGGATGAACCTTATCGTCAGACTGGAAGCGCTGGGATAGAATGGCTCCCACGCCTACCTCTGAAGCGTCAACCTCGACAATGAATTGTCTAGTGACGTCAGGAGTAACGAGGATAGGAGCGGACGTAAAACGTTCTTTTAGAAGATCAAAAGCTCCCTGGGCGGAACCGGACCACTTAAAACACGTCTTGACAGAAGTAAGAGCTGTGAGAGGGGCAGCAACTTGACCGAAATTACGAATGAAACGCCGATAGAAATTAGCGAAACCTAAAAAGCGCTGCAACTCGACACGTGACCTTGGAACGGGCCAATCACTGACAGCTTGGACCTTAGCGGAATCCATCTGAATGCCTTCAGCGGAAATAACGGAACCGAGAAAAGTAACGGAGGAGACATGAAAAGAGCACTTCTCAGCCTTTACGTAGAGACAATTCTCTAAAAGGCGCTGTAGAACACGTCGAACGTGCTGAACATGAATCTCGAGTGACGGAGAAAAAATCAGGATATCGTCAAGATAGACAAAAACAAAGATGTTCAGCATGTCTCTCAGAACATCATTAACTAATGCCTGAAAAACAGCTGGCGCATTGGCGAGACCGAACGGCAGAACCCGGTACTCAAAATGCCCTAACGGAGTGTTAAACGCCGTTTTCCACTCGTCCCCCTCTCTGATGCGCACGAGATGGTAAGCGTTACGAAGGTCCAACTTAGTAAAGCACCTGGCTCCCTGCAGAATCTCGAAGGCTGATGACATAAGGGGAAGCGGATAACGATTCTTAACCGTTATGTCATTCAGCCCTCGATAATCCACGCAGGGCGCAGAGTACCGTCCTTCTTCTTAACAAAAAGAACCCCGCCCCGGCCGGAGAGGAAGAAGGCACTATGGTACCGGCGTCAAGAGACACAGACAAATAATCCTCGAGAGCCTTACGTTCGGGAGCCGACAGAGAGTATAGTCTACCTCGAGGAGGAGTGGTCCCCGGAAGGAGATCAATACTACAATCATACGACCGGTGAGGAGGAAGGGAGTTGGCTCGGGACCGACTGAAGACCGTGCGCAGATCATGATATTCCTCCGGCACTCCTGTCAAATCGCCAGGTTCCTCCTGAGAAGTAGGGACAGAAGAAACGGGAGGGATGGCAGACATTAAACACTTCACATGACAAGAAACGTTCCAGGATAGGATAGAATTACTAGACCAATTAATAGAAGGATTATGACATACTAGCCAGGGATGACCCAAAACAACAGGTGTAAACGGTGAACGGAAAATCAAAAAAGAAATAGTCTCACTGTGGTTACCAGATACTGTGAGAGTTAAAGGTAGTGTCTCAAATTTGATACTGGGAAGATGACTACCATCTAAGGCAAACATGGGCGTAGGCTTGTCTAACGGTCTGAAAGGAATGTTATGTTTCCGAACCCATGCTTCGTCCATGAAACAACCCTCAGCCCCAGAGTCAATCAAGGCACTGCATGTAGCACCCGAACCGGTCCAGCGTAGATGGACCGACATAGTAGTACAAGATCTAGATGAAGAGACCTGAGTAGTAGCGCTCACCAGTAGCCCTCCGCTTACTGATGGGCTCTGGCCTCTTACTGGACATGAATTAACAAAATGTCCAGCAACTCCGCAATAGAGGCACAGGCGGTTGGTGATCCTCCGTTCCGTCTCCTTAGTCGAGATGCGAATCCCTCCCAGCTGCATGGGCTCAGTCTCAAAGCCAGAGGAGGGAGATGGTTGCGATGCGGAGCAGGGAAACACCGTTGATGCGAGCTCTCTTCCACGAGCCCGGTGACGAAGATCTACCCGTCGTTCTATGCGGATGGCGAGAGCAATCAAAGAGTCCACATCTGAAGGAACCTCCCGGGAGAGAATCTCATCCTTAACCACTGCGTGGAGTCCCTCCAGAAAACGAGCGAGCAGCGCCGGCTCGTTCCACTCACTAGAGGCAGCAAGAGTGCGAAACTCAATAGAATAATCCGTTATGGACCGTTCACCTTGGCATAAGGAAGCCAGGGCCCTAGAAGCCTCCCTACCAAAAACTGAACGGTCAAAAACCCGAATCATCTCCTCTTTAAAGTTCTGGAACTTGTTAGAGCAATCAGCCCTTGCCTCCCAGATAGCTGTGCCCCATTCTCGAGCCCGGCCAGTAAGGAGTGAAATGACGTAAGCAACCCGAGCTCTCTCTCTAGAGTATGTGTTGGGTTGGAGGGAGAACACAATCTCACACTGCGTGAGAAAGGAGCGGCACTCAGTGGGCTGCCCGGAGTAGCAAGGTGGGTTATTAACCCTAGGTTCTGGAGGCTCGGCAGGCCAGGAAGTAACAGGTGGCACGAGACGTAGACTCTGGAACTGTCCAGAGAGGTCGGAAACCTGAGCGGCCAGGTTCTCCACGGCATGGCGAGCAGCAGACAATTCCTGCTCGTGTCTGCCGAGCATGGCTCCTTGGATCTTGACGGCAGTGTAACGAGCGTCTGAAGTCGCTGGGTCCATTCCTTGGTCGGTTCCTTCTGTCATGCAGGTGAAAGAGGACCCAAAAGCGACTTAACAGAAACAGAGTTTATTCAAGTCCAAACAGGGAATAACAGACATCCTCTAGTCTGTAGAGGGGAATAACAGGAGAAGCGGCCACAGACTGCAGGTCGCCGGGTAGGCGCAGGCCGTAGTTGACAGAGACACCTGCTCACACGCAGCATCTGATGAAGGCAAAAAACACGACAGGACAGGGCGAAACACAATCACAGCACGGTGAATACTAAACAAGGAACCGACGGGACAGGAACGGAACACAAAGGAATAAATAGGGACTCTAATCAGGGGAAAGGATCGGGAACAGGTGTGGGAAGACTAAATGATGATTAGGGGAATAGGAACAGCTGGGAGCAGGAACGGAACGATAGAGAGAAGAGAGAGCGAGAGAGTGAGAGAGGGAGGGGGAGAGAGAGGGATAGAAAGAGGGAAAGAACCAAATAAGACCAGCAGAGGGAAACGAATAGAATGGGGAGCACAGGGACAAGACATGATAATAAATGACAAACATGACATTTACTACTATAGCCCATAGAAACATGTTGAATAACACAAACATAAAGTGCAAAAAGGACAGTCAAAAAATAAAGTGTTGAAGTGTCTGTCCTATATCTAGGAGATATAAGAACGCTCAGGAAATATTTTAGTTTTTATACATATTTAACACCCTTTTTGGGGTAAAGGCACAAAACTACCTTCATATTTTCTTTCGTCTTTCTAAACCTGTATCGGTTACCTTCAGAGTCCCGTGACACTTGTGCATTCAGAAAGTATTCAGACCCCTTTTCCCACATTTTGTTACGTTACACCCTTATCCTAAAATTGATTAAATTGTCTTCTTCCTTCATCAGTCTACACACAATACCATGTAAACACAAAGCAAAAATTGTTTTTTTCAATAACATTTTTGCAACAACAAAAAATGAAATATCACGTTTACATAAGTATTCAAACACTTTACTCGGTACTTTGCTAAAGCACCTTTGGCAGCGATTACAGCCTCGAGTCTTCTTGTGCATGATGCGACAAGCTTGACACAGCTGTATTTGGGTAGGGTCTCCCATTCTTCTCTGCAGATCCCCTCAAGCTCTTTCAGGTTGGATGGGGAGCATTGCGGCACAGCTATTTTCAGGTGTCTCCAGAGATGTTCGATCGGGTTCAAGTCCGGGCTCTGGCTGGGCCACAAAGGACATTCAGAGACTTGTCCAGAAGTCATTCCTGCGTTGTCTTGGCTGTGTGCTTAGGGTTGTTGTCCTGTTGGAGGTTAAACCTTCGCTCCAGTCTGAGGTCCTGAGTGCTCTGGAGCAGGTTTTCATCAAGGATCTCTCTTTGCTTTGCCCCCTTTATCTTTCCCTCAATCCTGACTAGTTTCCTAGTCCCTGCCGCTGAAAAACATCTCCACAGCATGATGCTGCCACCACCATGCTTCACCATAGGGATATAGTGCCAGGTTTCCTCCAGACGTGACGCTTGGTATTCAGGCCAAAAAGCTTGATCTTGGTTTCATCAGATCAGAGAACCTTGATTCTCATGGTCTGAGAGTCCTTTAGGTGCCTTTTGTCAAACTCCAAGCGTGCTGTCATGTGCCTTTTACTGAGTGGCTTCCGTCTGGGCACTCTATCATAAAGGCCTGATTGGTGGAGTGCTGCAGAGATAGTTGTCCTTCTGGAAGGTTCTCCCATCTCCACAGAGGAACTCTGGAGCTCTGTCAGAGTGGCCATCCGGTAATTTACCACAGGTGGACTCCAATCAAGTTGTAGAAATATGTCAAGGATGATAAATGGAGACAGGATGCACCTGAGCAAAATGTCGAGTCTCATAGCAAAGGGTCTGAATACTTATGTAAATAAGGTATTTCTGTTTAGTTTTTTTAATACATTTGCAAAATTTCTAAAAACCTGTTTTCGCTTTGTCGTTATGGGGAATTGTGTGTAGATTGATGAGGAAAGTGTTGTATTAAATACATTTTTGAATAAGGCTGTAACGTAACAAAATGTGGAAAAGGGGAAGAGGCTGAATACTTTCCGAACGAATAGTATATACGTACACACCCACAGACACAAACATGTTGGGTTTGCTGTGACCCCATGCTGGGGTTTCCATCTCTTTCTGGATCTCGTTTCACAGCACGTGGTCTCATACTTCTTTCTCTCTTCCGATCAACACCATTATAGAATTTGTTTGTCATTGTTGGTGGTCTCTCACATTCAAGGAGGCCAATCAGTCAGGCTTTGTATGTGAATAGGTGACTGAGGAGCCCAAACCTATAGAGGTGCAGGTTCTACCACAGTAAGGGAAAGTTGTAGAGCTAAGGAGAGGGGTTGGAGGCCAGGGTTTGATATTCTTTAGAACAGTATTTTTCTGTATTAAAATGTATTTATTTGTTGTCTAGGTTTTACAATGCCCTTCCCTCCATCCTCTGGAGGGACCTGCAACATCATTAGCATTGATTTATGATGTGAATATATAAAAAAGAAATCCTCCTCTTCCCTCTCCGTCTCACACACACACACACAAACAAACACACACACTCTTCTTTATTCCTCCTTTATCCGCAGCCTTTTGGTTGTTCACTCAATCAGAAGCTGGACCGAGGGGAGGTATGCTAAGCTTTCCTTAATTGTGTCTATGTGGGCTGGAGCGCAAGCAGCTCATTATGCCTGCCCCAGTGATCGATGGGAGATACAGAACCACTGGCGGTCCTGATGAGCAGGACCCAGGCCTGAGATCTGAGCTCCCACCAGGGAAACACACTCCTTCAGCCCCACACCGTGCCAGACACAGGCACAGGCAGGAGATGTGGTGGCCATGCTTTACGTCACACACTGGTGGGGAGGAAAACACACAGGCTCCTTGAGCTGCAGAGTGAGAAACAATAAGTTATCAAAAGTGTGTGTGTGTGTGTGTGTGTGTGTGTGTGTGTGTGTGTGTGTGTGTGTGTGTGTGTGTGTGTGTGTGTGTGTGTGTGTGTGTGTGTGTGTGTGTGTGTGTGCGTGCGTGCGTGCGTGCGTGCGTGCGTGCGTGCGTGCGTGCGTGCGTGCGTGCGTGTGTGTGTGTGCGTGTGTGTGTGTGTGCGTGTATGCTTGCGTGCGTGCGTGTGTGCATGCGTGTGTGTGTGTGCACGCGTTTGGCATGCGTATGTGTGTTTCAGAACAGGAAACAGCCTGGAATAAAGAGATACGGGCTCCTGGTGACAGAATCAAATCATGATGGCTGAAAATAAATTGCAACAAGTAGATGTCCTAAAACCAGCACTGTTTCAAATCACTCAATCTGAAGTCTGAATGGGAAATCTCATTACCATTCGCTGAATTGAGAGGTTCTTGATCTAGCACTTCTCTTAGAGATATGGAAATGGTTCCTCAAGTAAACTGTACAATCGGTTTTCATGAGCAGATGTTTCATCTGATTTTGTCTCATTGTAAATGAGATGTCAACCAGACTCCCTGCTCTCATTCATTACTGGCTCCAAAGGGTGGAAGACAGTGACAGTAGCAACCCTGGCATTTTTTCAAGAGTGAAAAGATTATTATACACCTGATGAACTCATTGGTTTTAGCATCGGTTTGAACACCATTCTGAACACCTGGTTGAACGCCAGTTTGAAAATCTGTTTAAAAACACCTGATGGAGAGTACCACTGTCTCTGACTTCAAATATGGTTGAAGAGCTTAAGGAAAGTTAAAAATTAAAATAAAATGTTTTTGTCCAACTCCCGTTCTCCACGTTCACCTTGTTTAGTTACAGTTGAAAGAGAGAGACTCTACTCGGTCTGGTCTGTGACTCACAGAACACCTTTCCCGGTCATGAGGAGTCTGTGATGTATGGCTCATGTCTCTGTTGTCTGTTCCCCCCAGAGACACGCATTTACTGTATCACTACTAATGAAGTTGTTATCATTACGTTAAGATGAAACAAAGCCATATCACATTGTGTCGCCACTATTGTTCCTAATAAGGTTGCATTCAATCAAGGCTTGTTGTAATGTCTTGAAGCTTTTGTCAGTCTGTCAAAATGTGGCCTGTTTAGTTTTACTTAGACAGCAATGCCTTTGTCTCTTGGGATGAGAACACAGTCAGCATATACAGTAACAACAGGGACTGGTAGGTCGTTGTTTTAGCCAACCTGATGTTCCAGAAGCTTCCATGAAGACAGGGGTTTTTCTGGATCAAAAAGGGGCTTAGGTGGTGGGCGTGGAAGGGGGGTGTGGCAATGGGTGTGAAAGAGGGCACGGTCGGCCCATCGGTGTGGCTGGATATTTTCAAAACATTTTGACATTTTAAAGCCAATTTTCAGAAATTCTACAAATTTCTCCATGGAGTTGAGAGACATTTTGTCAGTTTTAAGGCAATTTCCTGTGATCATTCTACATATTCTGCAATGGAGCTGAGAGAAAATGTTGCAGTTTAAAGCAAATTTCCTGAAATTCTATGCATTTGCCATGGCTAATGATGTGTTATTTTGCTCAAACATAATAACAAAATGTATTCTGCTATTCAGTATTAATTGTTTTTGGAATGGTTAACTCTCCCTGACTCTTTAGATGATCTTAGCTGACCATAACTCTATCCTCCTGATTCCTGCTTACAAGCTAAAACTCAATCAGGAAGTGGTCTGATGAAGCGGATGTTGAGCTACAGGACTGTTTCACAAGCACAGACTGGGATTTGCTCTGGAATTCAATCAGTCACCGGCTTCATTAATAAGTGCATCGACGACATCGTCCTCACAGTGACCATACATTTATATCCCAATCAGAAGCTAATGATTACAGACAACATCCGCACTGAGCTAAAGACTAGCGCTGCCACTTTCAAGCAATGGGACACTAATCCGGATGCGTACAACCTCAAACAAGCCATAAACAGTCAAAATGTCAATACAGGACTAAGATTGAATCTTACTACGCCGGCTCTAATGCTCGTCGGATGTGGCAGGGCTTGCAAACTATCCCGGATTATAAAGGGAAACCAGGCTGTGAGCTTCCCAGTGATGCGAGCCTAGAATTCCTAATATGCTCGCTTCGAGGCAAGCAACACTGAACCATGCATAATACCATCAGCTGTTCAGAACGACTGAGTGATCTCGCTCTCCGTAGCCAATGCTAGAAAGACCTTTAAACATATTAACATTCACACTGTGTAATATCTACATGTTTTAAGCAGATCACCATAGTCCCTGTGCCCAAGAACGCCAAGGTACCTGTATTATCTCACTGTAGCACTTACATCTGTAGCCATTCAATTCTTTGAATGGTTGGTCATGGCTTACATCAACACCATCATCCCAGGCACTCTGGACCCACTCCAATCCGCATACCAGATCCATGGAATACGCCATTTCTATTCCACACAGCCCTCTCGCCCTCTCTCACTTGTACAAGAGGAACCCCACCTCTTTAAGGAATACCTAGGATAGGATAAGTAATCCCTCTCACCCCCCCCCCCTTTAAGATTTAGATGCACTATTGTAAAGTGACTGTTCCACTGGATGTCATAAGGTGAATGCACCAATTTGTAAGTCGCTCTGGATAAGAGCGTCTGCTAAATGACTTAAATGTAATGTAAATGAACACCTACATGAGAATGCTGTTCATTGACTATAGCTCAGCGTTCAACACCATAGTGCCCTCTAAGGTCATCACTAAGCTAAGGACCCTGGGACTGAACGCCTTCCTCTGCAACTGGATCCTGGACTTCCTGACGGGCCGCCCCCAGGTGGTGAGGGTAGGCAACAACACATCCGCCACTTTGACCCTCAACACGGAGACCTTCAGGAGTGTGTGCTTAGTCCCTTCCTGTACTCTCAGTTCACCCACGACTGAGTGGCCATGCACGACTCCAACACCGTCATTAAGTTTGCTGCTGACACAGCGGTGGTTGGCCTGATCACTGATGTCGGAAAACCAGCCTATAGGGATGAGGTCAGTGACCTGGCAGTGTGGTGCTAGGGCAACAACCCCTCCCTCACCATCAGGAAGACAAAGGAGTTGACCGTGGACTACAAGAAACGGAGGGCCAAGCACGCCCCCAGCCACATAGACGGGGCTGTAGTGGAGTGGGTCGAGAGCTTCAAGTTCCTTGATGTCTACATCAGTAAGGAACTATCATGGTCTACACACACCAAAACAGTTGTGAATTAGGCATGACAACACCTCTTCCCCCTCAGGAGGCTGAATAGATTTGGCATGGGCCCTCAGATCCTCAAAAAGTTCTACAGCTGCACCATTGAGACATATTCACTAAGTTTCCTGCCATCAATTGAAAATCATTTGAAACAGTGTTCTTGTTTTACACTATTTTAGGCGACCTAAAAAAACACGTTGGCGGCCTGCCCAAGGATTTCAATGGCAGAAAAATCCATGGAAGAATACTGCCTGGAAGGTTTGAAAGATCAGAGAGAGAAGATGATAATGTCCTGGTGGAATTTTGTATTGGGTTTGGCCTTCAGTGTCTGTCTGTGGAGTAAGGAGGAGAGGTGTGAGGTGTTCTTCGGAACATCTGCTAAACTTTTGCTGTGACTGCTACTCGAAAATAAGGATCTCATTCAGATTTCGGATGGCACACTATAATAACTATAATACCACCTGCACACTTGCACACTAAATACAGCACTTGTCAGCCATCATCAGTGTTCTCATTGTGGAAGTAATGCTCTCGATGTTGAGCATCTGCTTAAGGCTTGAGTCCCAGTGAATAACTCAGTGAATACATTAGTGATTTATATTCAGCCAAAACAATTCTCTCTTGAATACGGCCTGTTTTGCTTAGAGGCACTGATTGATCCAGGGCCTTCATTTGTGTTCTGTTCCCTGAGATGGAGCCCTTTGGGGGGGCTAATTGAAGCTGCGGTGTGGCAGAGGAACAGTGAGACAAAGAGTGGGTCCGAAAGTTCCACATCTGGTTCTGTGCTAACAGAATCCCCGCATCACTGCAGTACCAGGCCTTTTGTTGTGGTCAAGTCAGAGAGAAGGTAAGCTGATTTCAGTATAATGGAAACCAGAGGATGGACAATAAGATAGAGATTACAGGGGTAGAGGTGTCCCATATATTGCTTTCTCATTGTACATACAGTACACTCAGAAGATAGGTCCACACATTCACAAACACACACATGCACACTAGCACACATACCACCACACACCACAACCTCCTACTTTTGATTATGTACCTCCCAGTAAGTAGAAATTCACTCTTCAATAATTCACTCAAGAATAATATCAATTCAGTTATTAAATGGAATTATGTAATTACTAAAAGGTAACTGTCTCTGAAGACTTATTTACCTGTCAATGACATATTCTTCCTGTCTTGGCATCATACAGTTATTCCCTTACGCAGAAAGTTCAAATGTCATATTAGAGACATGCTCTCTGCTTGATGGAAGTGATTGGGTACGTCAGCCATCTCTACCTTCATGCTCCCCTTCCCCGTTTGACATTCAGAATATACTGATTAGGGAATGATTACCATTGTTCAGGAGACAAAGGGATACCTATGGGTTTGATGGAGCAAGGTTAGGTTAAGGTTTGCCTCTATGACAGTACAAGTGAGGGACGAAACTCTCTCTACCTTTACCTTTGCATTTGATTCTCACTCCATCTGCAGAGTCATCTTTTTTCCTTAGTTATACTTCTACTACTCTCTCTGATTCTCTCCCTCTCTCTTTCTATTTCTCTCTCTATTTCTCTCTCTGTTTCTCTCTCTGTTTCTCTCTGTATTTTTCTCTATGTCTCGCTCTCTGTTTCTAAGTTCAATTTCAATTTAAGGGGCTTTATTGGCATGGGAAACATATATTTACATTACCAAAGCAAGTGAAATAGATAATAAATAAAAGTGAAATAAACAATAACAATTTACAGTAAAAATTACACATACAGAAGTTCTAAAAGAATAATGACATTTCAAATGTCTATATACAGTTTTGTAATGATGTGCAAATAGTTAAATAAACTAGGTTGTATTTACAATGGTGTTAGTTCAACACACTGTGGTATTTCACCCAATAGATATTGGAGGTTAATCTGTATCATCTGAGGGAAATATGTGTCTCTAATATGTTCATACATTTGGCGGGAGGTTAATACGTTTTTTAAATAATTCTTTCCAATGTGTCAAGTAACTATCTTTTTGTTTTGATTGGGTCTAATTTGTTTTGATTGGGTCTAATTGTGTTGCTGTCCTGGGGCTCTTTGGGGTCTGTTTGTGATTGTGACCAGCTTGCTTAGGGGGCTCTACTCCAGGTTAATTTCTCTGTAGGTGAAGGCTTTGTTATGGAAGGTTTTGGGAATTGCTTCCTTTTAGAATTGAATGGCTCTTTTCTGGATTTTGATAAGTAGCGGGTATCGGCCTAATTCTGCTCTGCATGCATTATTTGGTGTTTTATGTTGTACACAGAGGATATTTTTACAGAATTCTACATGCAGAGTCTTAATTTTGTGTTTCCCCAATTTTGTGAATTCTTTCTTGGTGGACGGACCACAGACCTCAACCATAAGTGGGTTCTATAACTGATTCAAGTATATTTTGAGGGGGAGGAATGTAGATATGTATGTTCCTTTTGATGAAATAGCTTGTCTCTCAGATCGTTCACAGCTTTGTGGAAGTTACCTGTGGCACTGATGTTTAGGCTGAGGAATGTATAGTTTTTGTGTGCTCTAGGGCAACAGTGTTTAGATATATATATTATATCTATTATATAAGTGGCATTGTTTAAAGTGACTAGTGATTTAAAAAATTATTATTAAAATGGCTAGAGGTTTGAGTCAGTATGTTGATAGCAGCCACTCAATGTTAGTGATGGCTGTTTAACAGTCTGATGGCCTTGAGATAGAAGCTGTTTTCAGTCTTACGATCCCAGCTTTGATGCACATGTACTGACCTCGCCTTCTGGATGACAGCGGGGCGAACAGGCAGTGGCTCGGGTGGTTGTTGTCCTTGATGATCTTTTTGGTCTTCCTGTGACATCGGGTGGTGTAGGTGTCCTGGAGGACAGGTAGTTTGCTCCCGGTGATGCATTGTGCAGACCTCACTACCCTCTGGAGAGCCTTATATGGTTGGTATGGTTCTCAATCAGATGCAGTTGGGGTGCGAATCGCGTTACATCCAGATTTTGCAGCTCTTTCAGAACATCAGCTATCTGGATTTGGGTGAAGAAGAAGCGGGGGGAGGCTTGGACAAGTTGCTGTGGGGGGTGCATAGCTGTTGGCTGGGGTAGGGGTAGCTAGATGGAAAGCAAGGCCAGCCGTAGAAAGATTCTTCTTGACATTCTCGATTATTGTGGATTTATCGGTGGTGACAGTGTTTCCCTTCCTCAGTGCAGCAGTGGGCAGCTGGGAGGAGGTGCTTTTATTCTCCATAGACTTTACAGTGTCCCAGAACTTTTTAGAGTTTGTGCTACAGGATGCACATTTCTGTTTGAATAAGATAGTCTTTGCTTTCCTAACTGACTGTGTATATTGGTTCCTAACTTCCCTGAAAAATTGCATATCATGGGGGCTGTTCGATGCTAATACAATACACCACAGGATGTTTTTGTGCTGGATAAGGGCAGTCAAGTCTGTAGTGAACCAAGGGCTATCTCTGTTATTAATTCTACATTTTTTGAACGGGGTATGCTTATTTAAGATGGTGAGGAAAGCACTTTTAAAGAATAACCAAACGTTCTCTACTGACAGGATGAGGTCAATATCCTTCCAGGATACCCGGGCCAGGTTGATTAGAAAGGCCTGCTCGCTGAAGTGTTTTAGGGAGCGTTTGACAGTGATGAGGGGTCGTCATTTGACCACGGACCCATTATGTACGCAGGCAATGAGGCAGTGATTGCTGAGATTCTGGTTGAAGACAGTAGAGGTGTATTTAGATGGCAGGTTGGTCAGGATGATATCTATGAGGGTGCCCGTGTTTACAGATTTGGGGTTGTACCTGGTAGGTTCCTTGATAATTTGTGTGAGATTGAGGGCATCTAGCTTAGATTGTAGGATGGGCGTGGTGTTAAGCATATCCCAGTTTAGGTCACCTAACAGTACGAACTCTGGAAATAAATGAGGGGCAATCAATTTTCATATGGAGTCCAGGGCACAACTAGGGGGTGAGAGGGGGGTCTATGGCAAGCAGTAACAGTGAGAGACTTATTTCTGGAAAGGTGGATTTTTAGAAGTAGAAGCTCGAACTGTTTGGGCACAGACCTGGATAGCATGACAGAACACTGCAGACTGTCTCTGCAGTAGATTGCAAATCGACCCCTTTTGGAAGTTCAATCTTGGCGGAAAATGTTGTAGTTGGGGATGGAAATTTCTGAATTTTTGGTGGCCTTCTGAAGCCAGGATTCAGACATGGCTAGGACATCAGGGTTGGTGGAGTGTGCTAAATCAGTGAATAAAACAGACTTAGGGAGGAGGCTTCTGATATTAACATGCATGAAACCAAGGCTTTTACAGTTACAGAAGTCAACAAATGATAGTGCCTGGGGAATAGGTGTGGTACTGAGGTCTACAGGGCCTGGATTAACCTCTACATCACCAGAGGAACAGAGGAGGAGTAGGATAAAGGTATGGCTAAAAGCTATTAGAACTGGTCGTCTAGTGCGTTATAAACAGAGAATAAAAGGAGCAGATTTTTGGGTGTGGTAGGATAGATTCAGGGCTTAATGTACAGACAAGGGTATGTTAGGATGGGTTTACAGTGTAGGTAAACCTAGGCGTTGAGTGATGAGAGAGGTTTCGTCTCTGGTGGGACCAGTTAAGTCAGGTGAGGTCTCCACATCTGTGGGGGGTGGGACAAAAGAGCTATCTTAGGCAAGGTGAGCGGGACTGAAGGCTCTACAGCAAAATAAAACAATAAGGACTAGCTGAGACAAGGCATATTTACATTAGAGAGAGGCATAAAGCAGCCACAGGTGTTGATCGGGGGAGCTAAGACAACAAAGGATAAATGGCGATGAATGAGCAGAGCGGGTCAGTTAGATACATACAGTACCTGAGTTTGAGGCTGGGGCCGACAGATTAACAAAATGAGGTACCGTGTTATTGAAACAGACCAGGGGGCATCAGATGTGTAGCTGAGTGATCATAGGTTCCAAAGAACAGCAATAGGTGTGTCAGGGAGCCGTTCAGTAGTCAGTACTGTGCTAGGCGAGTGGAAGACACGGCGCTTAGAAAGCTAGCGGGCCGGGGAAAAAAGATGGGTCTTCGGGCAACATCGCAACGGAAAAGCCCATTGAGACCATATTGGGTAACCACTTCGGCAGACCAATCATGATGGATCGGCGGGGCTCCGCGTCGACAACAAAGGGTCCAGGCCAATTGGAAAAAGAGTTATTGTACCCCTAGAATTAGCTGGTATATGGGCCTAGCTCGTGGCTAGCTCAAGACTAACTGGTGCTTGCTTTGGGACAAAGGCGATAGCTAACAGTAGCCACACAGTAGCAGCTAGCTAGCTGCGATGATGCGGTGTAATGATCCAGAGTGGCAGGAATCCGGTGATGTGGTAGGGGGAAGCAGTACGATATGCTCTGGGTTGATATCACGCTGTGCAGACTGGCATGTATTGTCCGAGCTAAAGCTGGCGGTGTCCGAGCTAAAAGGTGAAGACCGCTAGCCGTGGCTAACAAAGACTAGTAGCTAGTTAGCTGGCTAGCTCCTGACAGAGGTTCCAGTTATAAGGAATAAAAATAGCAGATCCATACCACATTGGGTGAGGCCGGGTTACAGGAAAGTACATTTAGTTTGTAGATAGAAAGTGAGATTAAAATGTATATGAGAAAAAAAAAATTAAATTGCTATTTACACGGGATAAGACAAAGACAAACACTACACACGACCGACTGCTACACCATCTTGGACTGTAACTCTGAGGGCACTGAAGGACGAGGTCAGAAAGCTGAGGTGTGACAGAGAGCAGGACACTCCCCCAGACAAGCCAGCATATCAGCCCACCTCAGACTCGGACCACAACCTCAACACCACAACGGGACAAACAACACAGGACCCACCAACTCAACAGACCCACACCCTCCTAAGGGCCCTCAAATGGTAAACACATTCAAGAGGATAAACTTTTTCCCAAACACAAAGTGGCTAAACTCTGGTGCCCAAACATTAGGCATGCCCTGGAGCTTTTGTCAGAGGACAGACTAGGTTCCCCCAGCCACATCATAATTCACACGGGCACAAATTACTTGTGGGCCGAGCAGGAAAGGGTGGCAACACTCAAGGGAGTGATTGAAAAAACGTATTCCGCTTTCCCTAAAGCAGAATTGGTTGTCTCCACCCTGCTATCATGAAAATACTTTCACCCTGCCACCATACAGCTGGGGAATGCAAGCATTTCGCCAGTCTGTCTCAAAACCTAATATATACCTGGCCCACCACTCCACCATGGATTTGAAAAGCCTTTTACGACCAGGTCCACCTCTACAACTTTTTCCATTAAACTGAAGGACATCACGCTCAACCGTAGCCCCAGCATCTCACACAGGAGAAACAGAGCAACGGACACCCTGCCCAGACCAGCAAGACAGCCTCTCTGTTTCTCTCTCTCTCTCTATGTTTCTCTCTCTCTGTTTCTCTCTCTCTCTGTTTCTCTCTGTTTCTCTCTGTCTCTATTTCTCTCTCTATCCATTTCTCTCTCTCTCTCTATGTTTCTCTCTCTCTCTGTTTCTCTCTCTCTCTGTTTCTCTCTGTTTCTCTCTGTCTCTATTTGTCATGTTTTGTCATTTATTATCTTGTCTTGTCCCTGTGCTTCCCATTCTATTCGTTTCCCTCTGCTGGTCTTATTAGGTTCTTTCCCTCTTTCTATCCCTCTCTCTCCCCCTCCCTCTCTCACTCTCTCGCTCTCTCTTCTCTCTATCGTTCCGTTCCTGCTCCCAGCTGTTCCTATTCCCCTAATCATCATTTAGTCTTCCCACACCTGTTCCCGATCCTTTTCCCTGATTAGAGTCCCTATTTCACTCCTTGTTTCCCGTACCTGCCCTGTCGGATCCTCATTTATAATTCACCGTGCTGTGTCTATGTTTTGCCCTGTCGTGTCGTGTTTCCCTCAGATGCTGCGTGGTGAGCAGGTGTCTGAGTCTGCTAGGTTCAAGTGCCTTCCCGAGGCAACCTGCAGTTCTCGATCAAGTCTCCAGTCCGTTCTCGTCTTTACGTGTAGTATTATGCTTTTTGTTTTGTAAAGTTTATTCTGGATTAAATACTCTGTTTTCGCCAAGTCGCTTTTGGGTCCTCATTCACCTGCATGACACTATTTCTCTCTCTATCCATTTCTCTCTCTCTCTCTATGTTTCTCTCTCTCTCTGTTTCTCTCTCTCTCTGTTTCTCTCTGTTTCTCTCTGTCTCTATTTCTCTCTCTATCCATTTCTCTCTCCATTTCTGATCCTCCCTCTCTATGTTTCTCTGTTTCTCCATATTTCTCTCTGTTTCTCTCTGTGTTTCTGTTCCTTTCTCTCTGTTTCTCTGTTTATCTGTTTCTCTCTCTAATTCTCTAGTTAATGCATTTTGTGTTTTAAATAGAGAAGTCTTCTTTCTGAGTCATAGTTACTAAAAGGTAACTGTCTCTGAAGGCTTATTTACCTGTCAATGACATATTTTTCCTGTCTTGGCATCATATAGTTATTCCCTTATGCAGAAAGCTCAAATGTCATGTAAGAGATGTGCTCTCTGCTTGATGGAGGTCATTGGGTACGTTGGCCATCTCTACCTTCATGACATTCAGAATAGACTGATTAGGGAATGATTACCAATGTTCAGGAGACAAAGGGATACCTATGGATCTGATGGAGCAAGTGCCGTGGAAATTCCTCTATACTGAGAGACACTTGGACAATTATTTAAACACTCAATCTTTATTTAACATTGATTCATTATTGCAATAATGAAGTGTGTTGCCGAGAGCTGAACCTTACAGAGGAATCCTGGTTCTTATATAGCTGACACTAAAACTGCTTAGTCATGGCTGGTTTCACCCCTCCCATGCAGATTGGGAGGCATCATGAGCCACCTTGGGTTCATCTTGTGGTTATCTGCAGCTGGTGTTGCTTTAACCCCCAACATGGCTTAGTTTCCCAGATGGCAGCATGATTTGGAACAATGAGGGTTTTGTTCTACTCCTCCAGGCTATCTCTACCTCGGTTACACCTACCACATCTTGGGGAATGCAGTCTTTAGGTTTTATCCCCAAGTCAACAGTCAACTCAAGCCTCAGAGGTCCAACTCAGTCCCACAGACTCATACTCATCAAAGCTATTTGATGCATAAACAGTATTATAACATAAACTTGTCATTTTTCTATCACACAAGGTTACAGTAGGTTAAGGTTTGTCTCTATGACAGTACTGGGGAGTTACCAAACTCTCGCTAGTTTTACCTTTGCATTTAATTCTCACTCCGTCTGCAGAATCATCTGTTGTTATTTAGTTCTACTTCTACTACTCTCTCTTTTTCTCTTTCTCTCTGTTTCTATCTCTCTCCATTTCTCTCTCTCTCTGTTTCTATCTCTGTTTTCTCTCTCTGTTTTCTCTCTCTGTTTCTCTCTCTGTGTTTCTCTCTCTCTCTGTTTCTCTCTGTTTCTCTCTCTCTGTTTCTCTCTCTTTCTGTTTCTCTCTCATACTGTTTCTCTCTCTGGTTCTTTCTCTGTTTCTCTCTCTGTTTCTCTTTCTCTGTTTATCTCAGTTTCTCTCTCTCTTTCTGTTTCTTTCTCTCTGTTTCCCTCTCTCTATTTCTCTCATTAATTTACTTTGTGATTTAAATAGAGAAGTCTCCTTTCTGAGTCATAGTGGTCTGTAATTTGCGTCTGTATGAGGATAGGTAGACAACTAGAGGTAGATTCTAAGTGACACACCGTGGTGAGAGTTTAAAGAGGAGTAACTCAGAGCAGAGAGAATTGTTTTTGTTGTGATCATGCCCAGTGCCCCAGAGCAGACCTCCAGTCAGAGAGAAGGATCTCCATGCTCAATCACCAGAGAGCCGCTCGCTGTGGGCACCAGGGAGAATGACTCTTTGTTCCCTATCACAACTCAGACATCACCCTGGTTGAGGGCCCACTGGAGTGAGGAGTTCCATAACTACTTTTTGCAATGCTACAGGTAGTTTACCAAAGTAACCAGAATCTTCAGTCATTTTGGTAATTAACAGACCTAAAAATTATTCATATATAGTATGTTTGTTATATCTGTGTCCATCTTTTCCTCGTTGACCATATGATTCAAGAGAAAATATCCAAATTATTGAAAAAAGCATCTAATCAACAATGGCATTATTTTCAACTAACTCTGCAACTGTAACGGCGTTCTTCGTTTGTAGAAAGAGAGTCGGACCGAAATGCAGCGTGGTGGTTACTCATTACTTTAATGAAAAAAGTGACACATGAAATAACTATACAAATACAACAAACGGAACGAGAAACCTAATTACAGCCTATCTGGTGAAACTACACAGAGACCGGAACAATCACCCACGAAATACACAGTGAAACCCAGGCTACCTAAATACGGTTCCCCATCAGAAACAACAAGAATCACCTGACTCTGATTGAGAACCGCCTCAGGCAGCCAAGCCTATACTAGACACACCCCTAATCAACCACAATCCCAATGCCTACAAAACTCCAATACGACAATACAATAAACCCATGTCACACCCTGGCCTGAACAAATAATTAAAGAAAACACAAAATACTAAGACCAAGGCGTGACAGCAACTCCTCCAACTATTGACATTTTTCACAACTGCCACCAGTTTGATGTCAAAACATTGACAAAAAATAAGTACTGATATAGTAAAATAAATACAAGTGTGTAAAAAGGATATTTCATGCTGAAACCCTCATTCTAAACATCAATCATATTCACTAAGTTGATGGTTTATATTTAGGATAGTTTTACAGCTTTGTCGTTCTATATACAGTACCTGTCAAAAGATTGGACACACCTACTCATTCAAGGGTTTTTCTTTATTTGCACTATTTTCTACATTGTAGAATAATAGTGAAGACATCAAAACTATGAAATAACACATATTGAATCATGTAGTATTCCAAAAAGTGTTAAACAAATAAAAATATATTTTATATTTGAGATTCTTCAAAGTAGCCAACCTTTGCCTTGATGGCAGCTTTGCACACTCTTGGGATTCTCTCAACCAGCTTCACCTGGAATGCTTTTCCAACACTCTTGAAGGAGTTCCCACATATGCTGAGCACTTGTTGGCTGCTTTTCCTCCACTCTGTGGACTCATTAGACCAAAGGACACATTTCCACCAGTCTAATGTCCATTGCTCGTGTTTCTTGGGCCAAGCAAGTCTCTTCTTCTTATTGATGTCCTTTAGTAGTGGTTTCTTTGCAGCAATAAAACCACGATGGCCTGATTCACACAGTCTCCTCTGAACAGTTGATGTTGAGATGCCCTGTTACTTGAACTCCGTGAAGCATCTATTTGGGCTGCAATTTGTGAGGCTGGTAACTCTAACAAACGTATCCTCTGCAGCACAGGTAACTCTGGGTCTTCCTTTCTTGTGGCAGTCCTCATGAGAGTCAGTTTCATCATAGCGCTTGATGGTTTTTGCGACTGCACTTGAAGAAACTTTCAAAGTTCTTGAAATGTTCCGTATTGATAGACCTTCATGTCTTAAAGTAATGATGGACTGTTGTTTTTCTTTGCTTATTTGAGCTGTTCTTGCCATAATATGGACTTGATATTTTACCAAATAGGGCTGTCTTCTGTATACCATCCCTACCTTGTCACAACACAACTGATTGGCTCAAACTCATTAAGATGGAAAGAAATTCCACAAATGAACTTTTAATAAGGCACACCTGCATGAAATGCATTCCAGGTGACTACATCATGAAGACTGATTGAGAGAATGCCAAGTGTGCAAAGCTGTCATCAAGGCAATAGTTGGTTACCCTGAAGAATCTAAAATAAAATAAAAATATTGCGTCCAAACTTTTGACTGGTACTGTATATATTTTTGATTGCATTTTTCTTACGTAATTATTTAATATATTTTACATGTGATAAGGTCACACAGAGGACCATAGATAATTACAGACACCTGTGATCATCTAAAGTACCCAAAAGGGCCACTAGATGTCCTGTGATAGATTACATAAAATCCTTGAAAGATACCAACATTCTGGTAGTTTACTGGTAAACTTAGAATGTTTCTAGTAACATACCCTCCCTTTGCAGCCCTAGCCACAAGACATGAAGAGTATTTTCAAAATAATTTAGAAAAATTCACTTCAGTAGCACATTAAAGGAGTCTGACGATGGAGGGAGCTCCCTGCTTTGGTGCTCTACTGGAAGTGACCAATATGAATGATTTTCTTTCTGGTTTCCCTCATGCGTGACCAAGGATTGAAGGCACTGTACTCTCTGCTGCTTTGGTGTCCCTTGTTCCCTGTCAGATCCCTGTCAGATGTCCCTGTCACAGTCAGGTCTGCTGCTAACAAGATGCCTTCTGCCTGGCCACAGAGTGATGAAGCTGAGAAGCTGACAAACTGACAGTCAGCGTGACTCACCATCATCAACCAGGCACAGCACTGGAACCAACACACACTCCAAATACACGCCCTAAATACACAATCTGAACACACACTCCGAATACAGAGGAAAGGACCACAATATATGAGTATCATAAATCAAATCTAGTAACAAACTGTGCTAAAATGAGAATAAGATGTATTGTAAACAAAAAAAGTGAAGTGTTAAGCTACAATCTGCATATAAGTGTGAGTGATGTGACTGATATCCACAGTATCCTGGGCCTAATCTACTTGGATTCAATCTGCTCTCTCTCTCTACTGCTGTGGGGTGGTTAGTCTCTGCAGGGAGCTGGGTGCAGGAGACACTCCAGTCAGCCTTGATCAAACACAAGTAGGCAGGTTTGTTCTCACTTCCCCTCACTCCCACACAGCTGAGAGCTCTCTGAGAGACAAGGCCAGATGTGGCCAGCACTGATCTCTATCTGAGGGGGTCTGAAGTCCTAGATGGGTGTTGTACATTTTCACCCAAAGTGTTGTTCCGCCTCGAATGTAACGCATGGACTTCTTATAAGATCTGTGGAGAGTATTTTGGGTCCTGACCCTTCTTTGTGATGAAGGCTTGTCTGTAGTATTGATGATGCTATAGCTACATATGTTCTGGACACAATATATTACAGTGCTGGTAGTACTGGGTTTATAGTCCAGAAAGTACTGGGTTTATGTGTGATTCAAAACTTGTAAAAGCGGCACATGATTTAAAAAAATCTTTAACCGAAGTTATGAGATTTAGCATCGAATTCACAGTGCATCTTGAGTAACTTCCCAAGCAACTTTAATTATATGGGTTTCCTGATGGCAGGAACTGATACCCCCTTCCACCACCTTCCTTCCTTATTTACCTGACAGAGTGGAGGGGAGGGGATTTATCATAGGGAGATGGTGAGAGAGAAAGAGGAAAAGAGAAAATGAGGAGAATAGGGAGATAATACAGTATGTTGGTATGAGAGTAGGGAGAAAATACAGTATGTTGGTATGAGAGTAGGGAGAAAATACAGTATGTTGGTATGAGAGCAGGGAGAAAATATATAATGTTTTTATGAGAGTAGGTAGAGTAGGTTCTTGGTCGGTCCAGACCAAGAATGACTGTTCTGCTCCTTTCAGCCAGTGGCTCCACTCTTTCAACGCCATCTTGACCGCCAGGAGTTCTCGGTTGCCTACATCGTAGTTCCTCTCTGCAGGATTGAGACGATGGGACAGGAAGGCACAGGGATGAAGCTTTTGGTCCTGGGCAGATCCTTAGGACTATTGCCATCATCAGATGAATGAGTGTTCGCAAGGCCCGACCTCACGAACACTCTCACACCAGCGTTCTCGTAGACAGCCATCAATCCTAATTGAAAGGGCGATAAGGGAATCGAGGTACAGTGGTATTTCCCGAGCTGCGAGTTCGTCCTTTATCCCCTTCGACAGTCCATGGAGGAAGGTGTCGAACAGAGCCTCCGGAACTCTCGGCGCCAATGTGCGAAAATCTACTGTCTGCCACAATACGGAAGTTCTGATGTACGTACCTGCAGTAGTTTTCGAGCTGCCTCCCTCCCGGGCACTGGAGAATCAAAAACCTTCCTCACTTCTGCCATGAATTCCTCCAAGCTCTGGCACACAGCGGTTTGCTGCTCCCACACAGCTGTTGCCCAGGAGAGCGTCCTTCCAGACATTAATTGATTAAATACGCTATCTTTGATCGGTCCGATGGGAATGAAGAGAGCTGGAGTTCGAAGATAAGAGAGCATTGGGAAAGGAATGCCCGGCAGGTACCAGAATCGCCTGCATAACATTCCGGAGGAGGTAAGTGGGGCTCTCGGGGAGCTGGGGTAGGTTGAACCAATCCACCACGAGTAGGGAGGTTACTGGGTGGTTGGGAGGTCTCAGATGTGGTGTGCTGCCTATGAGCTGATTCACTGATTTGCTCTATTATCGCCTTGAACCCTTGGTCGTGGCATTCCATCCTGGAACGAAGCCCTTCCAAAAGGTCACAAAGTAGCTCCTCATGCCTCCCAATAGTGGCTCCCTGCAGGGAGACAACATGATGGAGCTGGTCCAAGTCTGCTGGGTCTGTCATGGCCAGTTCATACTATAAGGCCACAAGGCAAAACCCAAATGCAGACACAGAAGGCAGAGGGTAGAGCTCAGATATTTATTATAAAAAAGGGAGCAGGCAAAGGCAGGTCCCTACGGTGCGGAGGAGAGATGCTGGGTTCCGGTGGAGAACGTGTTGGACCCTTCAATGCTGCAGGAGTTCGACGTCTCCGTCTGGATCACCCTGCACCTCGCCCTCAGGGTCGTCTCCGAGGCCGGTGTCGGCGCGCTGCTGGAGCCACGCGTCAAGGGGGGGGGTACTGTCACAACTTCCGCCAAAGTCGGTTCTTCTGCTTGTTCAGGCGGCGTTCGGCCGTCGAAGTCACCGGTCTTCTAGCCATCGCCAATCCACCTATCATTTTCCATTTGTTATGTCTTGTTTTCCCACGCACCTGGTTTACCTGGTTTACATTCCCTCATTACTTGTGTATATTACCCTCTGCCCCCCCCCCCATGTCTGTGTGTGAAATTGTTTATTGTCAGGTTGGTATGCATCCGGCTGGTGTACGCCGGGTTTTGTTATGTACCTGTGCTTTGTGGCAGCCGATACTTTGTACTTGGTTGTGTATACCGTGTGCTGCCTCACTTGTTCTTTGGGCATTTGTTTTTTTGTGACGCGGTTGTTTCCTGTTTTAATAATTGCCTGAGTGAAGTCCACTCGTCTTTGCTCTCCTGCGCCTGACTTCCATGCACCAGCTACACCCACCCATTGACAGTATGTTGGTATGAGAGTAGGGAGATAATACAGTATGTTGGTATGAGAGTAGGGAGATAATACAGTATGTTGGTATGAGAGTAGGGAGATAATACAGTATGTTGGTATGAGAGTAGGTATGAGAGCTGAACATTTAAATAAGGAAGAAAAGGAAAATGTGAGACAAGGAGGAGATAATAGTGTATGTGTTTGTGTGTGCGCGTGCGTGTGTGTGTGTGAGAGAGAGAAAGAGAGCATGTGTGTGTGTTAATAGGGCTTGCAGAGGAACAGGCACACAGAGCTCCCAGGCAGCAGCTAGATGTAATATAAATCCACAGAGCCTCCTTCTGTTGTAATCAGCAGTGTGATGGTGCGATCACACCTCCTCTCTAGACCTCACAAACAACTCCTCCTTTTCTCCTCACGTCTCTCCACTCCCTTGTTCCTCTCTCTCTCTCTCTCTCTCTCTCTCTCTCTCTCTCTCTCTCTCTCTCTCTCTCTCTCTCTCTCTCTCTTCAATTAAATTTAAGGACCTTATTGGCATGGGAAACATTATGGTGGAAAAAATTACAAACAGTCTTGAAGGAGTTCCCACATATTCTGAGCACTTGTTGAGCATGTGTGAATGCAAGGAGAAAGAGGGGTTCTGCCCGGAGGCTGAGACACATCCATCTCCTCCTTGGTTGGATCTGGAGGGGTTCCCATTAACTGAGATACTCTCCCTCAGCCTCTGTCTCTTTACGTCGTCACGCCCAGCGGCTGAGAGAGTTCACTGGGGAGGAAGGAGATACTGGAGATACCATGCCCTCAGGCCATTTACCACAGCATCGAAATGTCATCCTCTTACTCCTCTTCCTTCTACCCAAACTCTCAGGAAAGATATTGTGCCCACATGCAACAATAGAGAAAATAGTCTGCGTTGTTGTGTGCGCTTTGCGCCATGCTTGACTCATGAACTTTAACTCATTCATCTCTTTAATGCTGATTGTTAAGGCTCTGGGTCGCTACAGGCTGTCCGGCAATTACAAGGCAGATGTGTCCAAAGTTTTATTCTCTTAGTCACGACCACACAGTTGCATACACACACTTACATAAGAAGTGATCATGTGGTTCTAAAAGGAAAGGAAAATATATGTACTTATTAACAGCAATAATGCAGCTATACAATTGGAACTGTAGACTAGATAGCATATCATTGCAGACACATTTTCACACAGCTACAAATAAGATGTCAACATCTTGGCAGAGAGAGAGGCTAATTACTGGTGCCAGTCACGGTTTATGACCTCTCTCCAGCCAGCTAAAGATCTTATCTAATAGGCCACGAATCAAGTGTGCATGTGAGAGCGCACCAGGCCATCTAGAATCTTCTTCTAATTTAGGTGAAACATAACACACTTTCTTCACATAATAGTAGCTTTCATCTCATACTCATAATAATAAATACAACCATACAATAGTCATGTTACCTTTCAATTCTGTACTTAGACAATATGCATTAGCAGGGTAGGGGAGTAACAGATTACATGTAATCCGTAAGGGATTACAAAAAACGGTAACTGTAATCTGTTACCAGCTAAAATATTGTAATCGGATTACAGATACTTTTGAAACACTGGATGATTACTTCAAGGATTCATTTTAAATTCAGAAAGGATGTTTGTGGGGGGGGAAAGTATTTGACACTTCTCTGTTTTCTCATGGACATTCAAATCACCGTTGAAAAAAGGCTCAAATGTAAATATGTTCCAGCTGAGCGAGTCTGACCACAAGTCAGAGACACTATGATGACACACCAAATGTGTTTGATGGATCACGGGAAAAGAGCAGGAATAGGCTTTTGTAGAATACAGTCTAAACTATGCCTTCCAATGGTGCGGCTGCTGTTGGCATCCAAAGATTATCCAACTTGAATAAACGCTTGGAGGTAAGGATGACAGCAGTGGTGTAGTCTACGTCGATACAGATATCACTTATTATTGATATCTACGTAGCGCATTGATGTGAATCACACTGCTGCACTCTCATTTAGCTATTTGCGCCTTAAGGATTGTGGTTGTTGTGGATGGCTTCACAAATCTAAAAGTGTATTTGAACCCAATAATGTTTGAATTCAATAAGTTTTGAAACCAGTGGACAGCCAGTGAAAAAATGCACTCTTGCAACAGCTGCATAGTGCAGATCCCAGCCTATGGAATAAAAGTGGGGCTTTTATTGCTCAATCTAATTCATGCTGATAAAAAAATCATCCATAGGCCTAATGGACACATGGTCAAACTGTCACGGTTCATGAATCCACTGCCTCCCTCTCTCTTTCTCTCTCTCTCTCTCTCTCTCTCTCTCTCTCTCTCTCTCTCTCTCTCTCTCTCTCTCTCTCTCTCTCTCTCTCTCTCTCTCTCTCTCTCTCTCTCTCTCTCTCTCTCTCTCTCTCTCTCTCTCTCAATTCAATTAAATTTAAGGACCTTATTGGCATGGGAAACATTATGGTGGAAAAAATTACAAACAGTCTTGAAGGAGTTCCCACATATTCTGAGCACTTGTTGGCCACTTTTCCTTCACTCTGCAGTCCAACTCATCCTAAACAATCTCAATTGGGTTGAGGTCGGGTGATTGTGGAGGCCAGCTCATGTGATGCAGCACTGCATTGGCTGTAAGCTTTCAACCAAACGTCCGGGTGTCTGTGCTTCAAAACATTGTGGCTGCCCTGGCCTGCCATTCACCAGAGTGTCTGCATGTGGCAACCATTCCAGTACCTGCAAACTGAGACAAGGACATCTTTTGGCAATAACGTACAGTGTTTCACCAGTTGGAGTCACCGGGTCAGTGGCGGGACTGACGCCGTTAGTTGCATTGTAAGGAGTTTCAGCCCCCCTCTGAATGTTAATGCTTTGTTTCCTGAGACAGTTGCGGTGCTTGCGGAAGTGTCTGAAGGACAAGATAAGCTAATCTTAGCTACAGTATCGCATGACTCCAAGGAGGAGGGAAGTTGCTCACTCACAGAGACTGCTGGCACGAAATCATGAAAATAATAGTCTATCAGGTTTGCTGATTGTATGTGGCAAGATATCGTAATATCTGCTTGAGTCAGATTCTGCTCCAAGAGGTATTGAAACGTCTTTTCCCCAAGGGGTTCTGTCGACAGATACTCCTTGTGGATGACTGTGTTGCAGCTAGTGTTAGGAGAAGAAAGTGTGGTCAGTGGAGACGGCACGGTTACTTGTGACCACAATTGGTTGTTATTTGGCGCTTATGTACTTCTCTTAGCAGTACTTCTAGACAGCATTGGTCTACGATTTGATTGTCATTGAACCCTTTGTTACCCTTGTGTCCTGACCCTTTGTGTGGGTTGGGTGCAGGAACGAAGCGATCAGGTTGATTGTAGTGGCATTATGTGTGACCCGCCCCCATCCAGTACTCTAACATCCATGGGAATGGAGCGGGGCTGAGTGTGGATGTTCAGCTAGGAAGCCAGGTAGTGTCCAAAAAGTTCTCATCGGCCCCAGAGTCAATGAGGACCTGGAGAGACTTAGACTGGTTTCCCCACAGCAAAATGGCATGAAAAGGGATGCAAGAAAGGGAAGCAGAAAGGTTCTCCATATGGCCAACCAAAGTAATCGCTCCTACGGGTGAGCCTAGTCTTTTTAAAGGACAAGAGGACATAAAATGATCAAAAGTTCCGCAATACAGACAACTGTTCATGTTGATCCTGTATTGCTGTTCCGGTGGCGACAGCCCAGCTCTGCCTAGTTGCACAGGCTCGGGAATCGCTGACTCGGCCATCTTCTGTGACTCTCAGGGGAGGTCGGGAAGCCTCTGGTTCTCTCGGCAATGGGACCATCGGGAACTTCCGGGATGACTCGGAAACAAAGTGGAATCTCTGGATGTGCGAGCAAAATCAAATTTCCTCTCCCTCCGCCGTTCCCATAATCGGCCATCAATACAGATGGTCAACATGATGGGGGAATCGAGATCTGTAGGTAACTCCAGAGCAGCAAGCTCGTCCTTGGCCTCCTCCGAGACACCATGCAGGAACATATCAAACAGCGCTTCCTGGTTCCAAGCACTCTCCGCTGCCAATGTGCGGAAATCCACTGCATAGTCTGCCACACTGTGTGAATCCTGCCAAAGCTGGATTAGCTTCCGGGCAGCTTCACTCCCAGAGAACGGGGCATAAAAACCTTCTTCACCTCTTCCAAGAACCCCTCCAGACTAACGCATATGGCCGGCTGTTGTTCCCATACAGCAGTAGCCCAGGTGAGAGACCTCCCGGACATCAGCGTGATGAGGTAGGCTATCTTGGAGCGATCCGAGAGGAAGGAGTAGGGCTGAAGCTCAAAGACGAGGGCACACTGAGCTAGAAATGCCTGACAGGTGCTCGGCTCTCCATTGAAGCGTTCCGAGGGAGGTAAGTGGGGCTCCCGAGAAGGTGGAGTGACCGATGAGACAATGCTGCTCACAGCTGAGTTACTGAGGTGCCGTGGGGTTACCACCGTGGTAAGCTGCCTCCCAGACAACCCGCAAAATGTCCAACTCCCGGTAATGGCGTTCAGCCAACGATTGGACCCCTTCCATAAGGCCACAAAGCAATTCCTTCTGCCTACCGATGGTAACTCCTTGGGAGGAGATGGCGTTGCACAGCTAGCCCGGGTCTGCTCGGTCAGTCATGGCCAGTTTGTACTATCATGTTTCAGGTAAGACCCAAATGCAGACTGTGTCGAAGTAAAATGTTTATTACAGCGACAGGGGCAGGAAAACGACAGGTCAAGGCAGGCAGGGGTCAGGTCAGGCAGAGGTCGGTAATCCAGAGTAGTGGGGCAAGGTACAGGACTGCAGGCAGGCTTAGGGTCAGGGTGGGCAGAAAAGGTCAAAACTGGGAAAAACAGGAACAATCCAGAGACAGGAACAGAGGGAAAATGCTGGTAGGCTTGAAGAAACAAAATGAATTGGCAACAGACAAACAGAGAACACAGGTATAAATACACAGGGGATAATGGAGAAGATGGGTGACATCTGGAGGGGGTGGAGACAATCACAAAGACAGGTGAAACAGATCAGGGTGTGACAGTTTGAAAGGTAATAGCTCTTACATTCCTGTTTCAGTGAGTAGGCCAAAGTAAGCTGAACGAGTCCACTTGGGCGCTTAGAGTACATATTTGAGAAACACGAGTGTCACACTTGCTCCATTCGGCCTCCGGTTGCAAGCTTGGTTGCTTGGTTGGGTAGTCACTCTGTAGGACGTGACTGTTCTGGAGTTCATTTCGGTGATACGTAAGGGTGGTATTCTGCTGCATAGCAAAGTCCACTTGGGCGTTTAGAGTACATATTTGAAAAACATGAGTGTCACACTTGCTCCATTCGGCCTCATACTTATCTGTCATAGTTTGCAGGTAGAGGTCTTGATTGCGGAGCGAGAGATTCAGTGATGAGATTTCCTCCACTTGCTTAGAGATAATTTTGTCCATATTCCTCACCTGGGTTCTCTCATCATTCATTTGGTCAGTGACTTCAATGAGTTCCTTTGTTTTGTCATCCAACTTGGTCATTGTGTTCATTAACTTCATTGGGATTCGTTCTCTTTCTATTCTAATGAAAACGGTATTGTCCGGTTGAAATATTATTGAATATTTATGATAAAAAGATCCTAAGGTGTAACGATTGTCTGTGGTGGAAGAAGGTGAGGACCAAAGCACAGCGTGGTAAGTGTTCATATTTTTAATAAAATAACTGAACACTGAACAAAACAATAAACGACAAATGAACAGTCCCGTAAGGTGAATGGAAAAAAACACTAAACAGGAAATAATCACCCACAAAACACAGGTGGGAAAAGGCTACCTAAGTATGATTCTCAATCAGAGACAACGAACGACACCTGCCTCTGATTGAGAACCATACCAGGCCAAACACAAAACCACAACATAGAAAAACTAACATAGACTACCCACCCCAACTCACGCCCTGACCAAACTAAAACAAAGACATAACAAAGGAACTAAGGTCAGAACATGACATAAGGTTGGATTATAAACATCGTTTGACATGTTTCTACGAACTTTAATGGAACTTGTTTTACTTTTCGTCTGGATGTTGGGAGCGCGGTTTGTGCCTTTGGATTACTGAACTAAACGCGCGAACAAAACGGAGGTATTTGGACATAAAGACGGACTTTATTGAACAAAACAAACATTTATTGCTGTAACGTGGTGTCGTGTCTCTGGCTATGCCGGATTAAGTGATATGACATGCTATTCTGTAAAATCCTTTCTCCGTAATTAATATTACCTGATTGAGCTAATCATGTAAATATAATTAACTAGAGAGTCAGGGCACAACGAAATAATATTTATAGAGTTATTATCTTCCGAATAAACTCTTAACTTTTTATGGCTGCAGGGGCAGTATTGAGTAGCTTGGATGAAAAGGTGCCCATTGTAAACGGCCAGCTCCTCAGTCTCAGTTGCTAATATATGCATATTATTATTAGTATTGGATAGAAAACACTCTACAGTTTCCAAAACTGTCAAAATATTGTCTGTGAGTATAACAGAACTGATATTGCAGGTGAAACCCTGAGGAAAATCAAAACAGGAAGTGGCTTCTATTTTGAAAACTCCATGTTCCATAGCCTCCCTTTGCTCCATTTAAAGGTATATGAACCAGATTCCTTTACCTATCGCATCCTTAAGGTGTCAACAGTCTTCAGACATAGTTTCAGGCTTTTATTTTGAAAAATGAGCCAGAACGATAACATTGCGTCAAGTGTTCACATGAGTTTTGCTCGCGTAACAGAATTTGGACAGCCATTGTTTTCCCCTCTCCTACTGTAGAAGACATTTGCGGTTGATATATTATCGATTATATATTTTAAAAACAACCTGAGGATTGATTATAAAAAACGTATGACATGTTTCTGTGGACATTATGGAAACTATTTGGAATTTTCATCTGCGTTATCGTGACCACTCTTTCCTAGGGATTTCTGAACATAACAAACGGAGGTATTTTGGATCTAAAAATAATCTTTATGGAACAAAAGGAACATTTGTTGTGTAACTGGGAGTCTCGTGAGTGAAAACATCCTAAGATCATCAAAGGTAAACAATTCATTTGATTGCTTTTCTGATTTTCGTGACCGAGCTACCTGATGCTAAGTGTACTTAATGTTTATCATGCGATCGATAAACTCACACAAATGCTTGGATTGCTTTCGCTGTAAAGCATAATTTCAAGATCTGACACGACAGGTGGATTAACAAAAGGCTAAGCTGTATTTTCCTATATTGCACTTGTGATTTCATGAATATAAATATTTCTGGGAATATTTATTGTATGTAGCGCTATGCTATTCAGCGATTGTTGATGACACTTATCCCGATA
Organism: Oncorhynchus gorbuscha; assembly: GCF_021184085.1. Taxonomy (NCBI): domain Eukaryota; kingdom Metazoa; phylum Chordata; class Actinopteri; order Salmoniformes; family Salmonidae; genus Oncorhynchus; species Oncorhynchus gorbuscha. Next base: position 20,728,143 of record NC_060182.1, on the reverse strand, counting down.
TCAGGATTGCAGCCATAACAAGTTAAAGACCTAGTAATATTTTACATCAGTATCAGTCAATATTAATCGTCACCTTAATTCAGTCTCATCTGAAAGTTGTAAATTATTGGTTATCTTCACGAACCGTGGCTAACAAGTTGAATCAGCAATGCAAAATTGGGTTTAATTATGTATTTACTAAATACCTAAGTAATCACACAGAATTACATATACAAAGAATGAATCATACCTTGATTACAAATTACGTCATAAAGGAAAACGTCCCTAGCGTGCGGAACAGATATGACAGCTGGTCACACAAAAGGAAAGGGGCTGGGTTTTGAATGAAAGCGCGGGAAGACTGAGGACCAAAGGAATTGATCGGACCTTGTAAAGCTATGCTATCGTAAATACAGAATCTTATGCATTTTAAATAACCGCCCATTTGGAAAAGGAAGATGCAAGAAATATTTACTCTGAGCAGTGCTTCAATAGGTTGATCGTAGATGGAAGGCAGTGTTGCCCAACAGAGATCTCCCATGTCCTTTTAAGAATATGTATTGTGGTTGAATGGGTACGTTGCCGTACCGTCGTGTGTTTGGTAGAGAGATACTTTGTCTGTCCTTTCCTAACCCACGTTTACAGCTGCTGCTGCTCACTCAACGGCTAGGAGGTATCAATTCTTTAGTGAATAGGAGTTCAAAGTTCATACCAAGTTGCCATACTTTAAGCTCACGTTAAAGTTGGCTTAGTTCTGTAGTTTGATATTAGTCCTTTTAACGTATGGACCGTCGTCCTCATGTCCTGGGGAACACAAATGTAAAATAAGGGCTTATGTGGTAGGGAGAGAAGGGCGTGTTTCATAGTTCACAACCAATGTCTGTCCACATGCGCGGGGCCACTGAGTTGAGCCTAGTTCACTTATGAAAACCAATTCTCTAATTTAGAAGTTAAAATTACATTTAATCTGTTCACAAATAGTTTCATATTTAAACATTTAAATTGCACAACAATTCCATGTGAATCTGATAACTATGTGTAGACTTTCCAAGATACAGTTTATGTCGTCCTATCATCAGTAATAATGTCTCAGATGACAACTGATCTGAAATCATATTCCTTAAGTACCAACGCATATTTTCAACTGGTTGGATTACCGAAATATGGTTCTGTTAACCACCCTTTTGATGTTACCCGACTCTCTATGTTAACAAAGGGCTTTCCAAGAGTCACTCTGTAGAGTAGAGCGAGGAAAGGGATTTATGGGGGTCAACCAACATGCCAACGTCATGACACCGCTAACTAGCTAAGAATTTCACATCGGTTACACTCACCCCCCTTTTGACCTCATCCTTTTCTGCAGCAACCAGTGATCCGGGTCAACAGAATCAATGGAACAGTTTTGCTTCCGTCCATCTCCTCGCCCCTACCTGGGCTCGAACCAGGGACCTTCTGCAAACATCAACATCTGACTGATACCCACGAAGCATCATTACCCATCGCTCCACAAATGCCGCTGCACTTGCAGAACAACGGAAACAACTACTTCAAGGTCTCAGAGCCAGTGACGTCACCTATTAAACCGCTATTAGCGTGCACCCTGCTAACTAGCTAGTCATGTCACACAGGTAACACTCACCCCCTTTTTTATATGTGTGTTTATTGAAACTACCAATGTATTTACCAATTGACCCTGCCCACAACTACAGCAAATGCTGACAAACAACTTCAACTCAAAAGATACACTATATATACAAAAGTACGTGGCACACATTCAAATTAGTGCATTTGGCTATTTCAGCCACACCCGTTGCTGAAAAGTGTATAAAATAGAGCATACAGCCATGCAATCTTCATAGACAAACATTGGCAATATAATGACCTTACTGAAGAGCTCAGTGACTTTCAAGGTGGCACTCGCTGCCATTAGAGCAGTGGAAACGGGTTCTCTGTTATAGAAACTAAGGTGTGACCAACTCCATATTAATGCCCATGATTTTGGAATGAGATGTTCGTTGAGCAGGTGACCAAATACTTTTGGCCATGTAGTGTACATAGAATTGCAATACATATCGTATTTGCAGCCAAGTATTGTGATAACATTGTATTTTGAGGTCCCTGGCAAATCCCAGCACTAGTAGTAATGTGTACCCTCCCCATCCCACTCTCTCCATCCTTCCATCCCTCTTTCCCTCTATCTCTCTCTCAGTCCGTATCTGTTGACTGGTCTGTATTAGGGAGTAACTCATCTCTGAGCTGACACAAGTCTACTGGGCTCAGTTAAGGATCCAATCCATGAATAAATGAATAAAACAAATGATAATAAGATAGTTCATTTTATTTAGAGCGCTCACTGTGTGTGTTTGTGTGTCTGCCACCAGAACGTGCCATTACAATTTTAGCACCTCTTGTGGAATCCCTAATTTAGTCCATCGACCACTGAATTTGCATAGTCTGCATTCATATTTCATATATTAAATGATAATAATAAATGTGTTGGTTCGATAGCACAGTTGAATAGACACTATGCATAAACCTTCCTGGTTTTGGCAGTGCTTCTCCAATCAGAGTCAGGAGGACAGGAGTGTTGCAGATGAATAATTCTGTCTGCCTGTTGATTTAGATTTCACAGCACTGGTGTCAGTGCACAGAGCGTCATATCAAGGTGGCTGTACTGGTACTTTGGCCCAGGGTTTCAATCTTAAATCAGGGCTGCGTATTCCTCTCCGCTACGCCCCTCTTCTTGTCATTATTTATGTAGTAGACTGCTAGTCTGTCTCTGCTTTAACATTTGGGTAGATTGTGCTCTCACTTTAACAAGTCATAGCATATTTCTTGTTACTACCTCAACACAGACACGCTGGAGTTATGACCAGAGAACCTGCATACACACTCCTCTCCTTCTCTTTCTCTCCCCCTTCTCTCGCTTTCCCTCTCTCCCTCTGTTTCTCTCAAGCAGTGATCATGCACAAATCCTCCTCCACTTCGGTCACTTTGTAAATCTGTCTCTGTGCGTCTATCTCTTATCCTCTCCCTAGATGTGGGAATGTGATTCAACAGGTGTCAGTGTGATTGAAACAATCAATAGAGATTAGTGCGACACTCATATCAGCCGTGGTTCTATAGATCTGTACTTCATTAGTCTGATAAAACACACACACTTAAAGTTCTGTCGCTCTGTGCTCCTGTCTCATGTCTTTAATTGTGCGAGTGATTAGGTGGCGCAGGTGCTCCCCTGCCGTCAGAGGGAAGGTCAGAGATGTGTTGTGTGTGTGTGTGTGTGTGTGTGTGTGTGTGTGTGTGTGTGTGTGTGTGTGTGTGTGTGTGTGTGTGTGTGTGTGTGTGTGTGTGTGTGTGTGTGTGTGTGTGTGTGTGTGTGTGCGTGCGTGCGTGCGTGCGTGCGTGCGTGCGTGCGTGCGTGCGTGTTTGCAAGTCAGTGAGTGTATGTCCCTGCACAAGTCTGACGTGTCTGGATTGATTCAAACAGAGCCAACGAGTTCAGCCATACCAATGAGCCCAGTGCTGCTCCTCACTCAATCAGAGGAGACATATAATAGACCAATCCTCAGAGGACAGATTACACAGCCGCTAGGCCTGGCTCTCGCTCTAACGCCGGGTGAGAGGGAACATACACACTGGCACAGTCATGCACACACACACACACACACTTACACACCCAAGCACACACAAACTCACACACACACTCACACACGTACGCATACACACACACACTCAAAGGTCCAGTCCCGCCAGCTTCTTTACCAGAGATGATATGAGTCATGCAGTTAGTTATATGAGCCATACATAAACACAATGGATTGTATTAACTCCATAACACTTAGTGAGTAGTGAGCAGTGAGATCTCAAAGTGTGTTTCATGTACATTACATGTATGAGTTTTAGCTACTCATATGGTCATATATTTGTCGATTTTGATGTGATAACCTGAAGTATTGGGACTCTCAACACGTTGTTTCATCAATGGAACATTCATGAGCTCAATGTTTATCTCATCTGTCACTTGTGTATGTACTGCTTGGATCTTGAATAAAGTGAATATGTTTTGAATGAATCTATCACCTGTCTAGTTTATGACTACCTCCTGCAGGTATCTTTAGTGCTATCAATCAACCACACTGATGGAACACCCTCAGTACAATCAACTCTCAGGTTGTCATAGTGAAGCTGCTGATGCACCTATTGCCATGGACCCCTGCCCCCGCCAGACTTGTGTGAGTAGGGGATTGTTTGTCGGGTGTCTGGAGTACAGTGTCAGGGATGGGGCAAGGGTCACTGTCACGTATTCCCCTGGTACTGGTGCTGATTTCATGCACCAGCTCCGGAGGTCTACATCACTAGCTTCTAGGAGTCAGTGAACTGTTTCATTACGCACACCTGGTTCCCATTCCTCCTGATTAGTAATTGTATATATGTGCCCTCTGTTCACCATTGTTTTGTCTCATTACACACACCTGGTTCCCATTCCTCCTGATTAGTAATTGTATATATGTGCCCTCTGTTCACCATTGTTTTGTCTCATTACACACACCTGGTTCCCATTCCGCCTGAGTAGTAATTGTATATATGTGCCCTCTGTTCACCATTGTTTTGTCTCATTACACACACCTGGTTCCCATTCCGCCTGAGTAGTAATTGTATATATGTGCCCTCTGTTCACCATTGTTTTGTCGGTTATTGTTCCCATGTCCGTTGGTCTTTGAGTACCTGTGCTTTGTTATTTTGGCTTACGTGCTGCGTGTATTGTGCACTTGTTATTTGTGCACTCCTCTGTATTTATTAGACGTTTTAACTCACATTTTTGTTTGGGTTACATCCCTGTGTCTTTGTATACGTGTTTGTTTTGGGCTTCGTCCCCGTGCCTTTTCATGGCATGTTGTATATTTTGGGTGGAGTATTAAACCACCCTATTACGAATTCCTGCGCCTGTCTCCAATCATTTATACAATGTGACAGTCACCCTGCAGCTGTTATTGCTAATTGGTTGTGATGAGTACAGCTCTCTCATACTGTGTCAGAAGTGTTCAAATCATAAATGAATTTCTTAATATGCATTTAGGAAAATTGTATTTTTGGCCACATTTGTCATTACTGTATGCATCCTCATGCATTTCCTTATTCCTCTTTCGTGGCTGGCTACATTCTTTTCCACAGTAGTGTAACAGTCAGTATGATTAGAATGGAGAGAATAGAACATAGACATTGGTATAAAGAGGGGGTGAGTTATTGCGGCGGCCATTAGGGTCTAACTGGAGGTGGGAGACTTTAACAGAACTCATTAATAAGAGGGAAAGTAACTGAGACTCAAAGTGGCGTGTCCTATTAGTGGAACTTAAACAGTAGGAGAATCAGGGTTTATCCAACGGGGGCTTTGGCCTGGCTAAGTGACTGTCAACCTGCCTGCCTGGGGAGACACTCAACGGAGAGAAAACCTACAAGAAACAGGTATTATTCCTCCACACTGCTAATTTTCCCAGACTCATTAATCAGTTCCAACTGAAGTTGACTTGTTCTTTCACACGGTGTACAGTGCCTTAGCATTTTTACTATTTTGTTGCATTACAACCTGTCATTTAAATTTCAAATAATGGACATGTAATGGACATACACAAAATAGTCCAAATTGGTGAAGTGAAATTTAAAAAACTTGTTTCAAAAAATATAAAATAAATAAATGGAAAAGTGGTGTGTGCATATGTATTCACCCCCTTTGCTATGAAGCCCCTAAATAAGATCTGGTGCAACCAATTACCTTCAGAAGTCACATAATTAGTTAAATAAAGTCCACCTGTGTGCAATCTAAGTGTCACATGATCTCAGTATATATACACCTGTTCTGAAAGGCCTCAGAGTCTTCAACACCACAATGCAAGGTCTTCACCACCATGAAGACCAAAGAGCTCTCCAAACAGGTCAGGGACAACGTTGTGGAGAAGTACAGATCAGGGTTGGGTTATAAAAAAATATTCCAAACTTTGAACATCCCACGGATCACCATTAAATCATTATTAAAAAATAGAAAGAATATGGCACCACAACAAACCTGCCAAAAGAGGGCCGCCCACCAAAACTCACAGACCAGGCAAGGAGGGCATTAATCAGAGAGGCAACAAAGAGACCAAACATAACACTGAAGGAGCTGCAAAGCTCCACAATGGAGATTGGAGAATCTGTCCATAGAACCACATTAAGCCATACACTCCACAAAGCTGGGCTTTACGGAAGAGTGGTCAGAAAAAAAGCCATTGCTTAAAGAAGAAAATAAGCAAACACATTGGGTGATCGCCAAAGGGCATGTGGGCAACACCCCAAACATATGGAAGAAGGTACTCTGGTCAGATGTGTCTAAAATTTAGCTTTATGGCCATCAAGGAAAACATTGTCTGGCGCAAACCAAACACCTCTCATCACCCCGAGAACATCATCCCCAGTGAAGCATGGTGGTGGCAGCATCATGCTGTGGGGATGTTTTTCCATCGACAGGAACTGGGAAACTGGTTAGAATTGAAGGAATGATGGATGGCTCTAAATACAGGGAATTTCTTGAGGGAAAATGATGTAAATCAAATGAGTTGTTGTAAGGCAACAAAATAGGAAAAATGCCAAGGGGGTGAATACTTTTGCAAGCCACTCTATATATACAATGATTTGTTCTCTGAGCTGAGTCGTGGGGGTTTAGACAGAAATATTCAAGATGACACTGATCCAGCTGTTTTTTAAAACTTGTTGTAATTTAAATGTATGAAAAAGGTATTACACTCTCTTTATTTACCCAGGTAGGCCAGTTGAGAACAAGTTCTCATTTACAACTGCGACCTGGCCAAGTTAAAGGAAAGCAGGCGACAAAAACAAGTCAGAGTTAAACATCAGCTATCCCTGTGGAGAACCCTTTGAAGAACCCTTTTGGGTTCGAAGTAGAACCCTTTTGGTTCCAGGTAGAACCTTTTCGGAACCCTTTTCATAGAAGATTCTACATGGAATTCAGAAGGGTTCTTCAAAGGGTACTCCCACAGGGACAGCCGAAGAACCAATTTGGAAGTTTAGGCTGTCAGGGCCACTGTGAGTGGTGACGTTTGATGGCATAGGTGTTGGGTATTGGGTGTTGTATAAGGGCTCTGTTTTTAAGGAAATCTCTAATGACACCCTATTCCCCATATACATTGATTATACCAAACATTAGGAATACCTTCCTAATATTTAATTTGTCCCTGTAGGGCAGGGGTCCCCAATTATATTCAGTCATGAGACCATTTTTCCTTGAGCAGATGGTCGGGATGCCGGAACATAGTTATAAATAATTTATACAATGCAAATTTACCACAAGAATGTTATGCAGGTGAATGAGGACCCAAAAGCGACTTGGCGAAAACAGAGTCTTTAATCCAGTAAAGTAACTTTACAATCAAAAGGCATAATTCTACTCGTAATGACGAGAACAGACTGGAGACTTGATCAAGAACTGCAGGTTGCCTCGGGAAGGCACTTGAACGTAGCAGACTCAGACACCTGCTCACCACGCAGCATCTGAGGGAAACACGACACGACAGGGCGATACATAGACACAGCACGGTGAACAATAGACAAGGATCCGACAGGGCAGGAACGGAAAACAAGGAGAGAAATAGGGACTCTAATCAGGGAAAAGGATCGGGAACAGGTGTGGGAAGACTAAATGATTGATTAGGGGAATAGGAACAGCTGGGAGCAGGAACGGAACGATAGAGAGAAGAGAGAGAGGAAGGGAGAGAGAAAAAGGGGAACGAACCTAAAAAGACCAGCAGGGGGAAAATGAACAGAGGGAAAAGCAAAATGACAAGACAATCTAAGACAAAACATGACAGTACCCCCCACTCACCGAGCGCCTCCTGGCGCACTCGAGGAGGAATCCTGGCGGCAACGGAGGAAATCATCAATAAGTGAACGGTCCAGCACGTCCCGAGACGGAACCCAACTCCTCTCCTCAGGACCGTAACCCTCCCAATCCACTAAGTATTGGTGACCCCGTCCCCGAGAACGCATGTCCATGATCCTACGTACCTTGTAAATAGGTGCGCTCTCGACAAGGACGGGAGGGGGAGGGAAGACGAACGGGGTGCGAAGAAAAGGCTTGACACAGGAGACATGGAAGACAGGATGGACGCGACGAAGATGTCGCGGAAGAAGCAGTCGCACAGCGACAGGATTGACGACCTGGGAGACACGGAACGGACCAATGAACCGCGGAGTCAACTTACGAGAAGCTGTCGTAAGAGGAAGGTTGCGAGTGGAAAGCCACACTCTCTGGCCGCAACAATACCTTGGACTCTTAATCCTGCGTTTATTGGCGGCTCTCACAGTCTGTGCCCTGTAACGGCAAAGTGCAGACCTCACCCTCCTCCAGGTGCGCTCACAACGTTGGACAAACGCTTGAGCGGAGGGAACGCTGGACTCGGCAAGCTGGGATGAGAACAGAGGAGGCTGGTAACCCAGACTACTCTGAAACGGAGATAACCCGGTAGCAGACGAAGGAAGCGAGTTGTGAGCGTATTCTGCCCAGGGGAGCTGTTCTGCCCAAGACGCAGGGTTTCTGAAAGAAAGGCTGCGTAGTATGCGACCAATCGTCTGATTGGCCCTCTCTGCTTGACCGTTAGACTGGGGATGAAACCCGGAAGAGAGACTGACGGACGCACCAATCAAACGACAGAACTCCCTCCAAAACTGTGACGTGAATTGCGGGCCTCTGTCTGAAACGGCGTCTAACGGGAGGCCATGAATTCTGAACACATTCTCGATGATGATTTGTGCCGTCTCCTTAGCGGAAGGAAGTTTAGCGAGGGAATGAAATGTGCCGCCTTAGAGAACCTATCGACAACCGTAAGAATCACAGTCTTCCCCGCAGACAAAGGCAGACCGGTAATGAAGTCTAGGGCGATGTGAGACCATGGTCGAGAAGGAATGGGGAGCGGTCTGAGACGACCGGCAGGAGGAGAGTTACCCGACTTAGTCTGCGCGCAGTCCGAACAAGCAGCCACGAAACGGCGCGTGTCACGCTCCTGAGTCGGCCACCAAAAGCGCTGGCGAATAGACGCAAGAGTGCCTCGAACACCGGGATGACCAGCTAACTTGGCAGAGTGAGCCCACTGAAGAACAGCCAGACGAGTGGAAACAGGAACGAAAAGGAGGTTACTAGGACAAGCGCGCGGCGACGCAGTGTGCGTGAGAGCTTGCTTAACCTGTCTTTCAATTCCCCAGACTGTCAACCCGACAACACGCCCATAAGGAAGAATCCCCTCGGGATCAGTAGAAGCCACAGAAGAACTAAACAGACGGGATAAGGCATCAGGCTTGGTGTTTTTGCTACCCGGACGGTAAGAAATCACAAACTCGAAACGAGCGAAAAACAACGCCCAACGAGCTTGACGGGCATTAAGTCGTTTGGCAGAACGGATGTACTCAAGGTTCTTATGGTCTGTCCAAACGACAAAAGGAACGGTCGCCCCTCCAACCACTGTCGCCATTCGCCTAGGGCTAAGCGGATGGCGAGCAGTTCGCGGTTACCCACATCATAGTTGCGCTCAGATGGCGACAGGCGATGAGAAAAATAAGCGCAAGGATGAACCTTATCGTCAGACTGGAAGCGCTGGGATAGAATGGCTCCCACGCCTACCTCTGAAGCGTCAACCTCGACAATGAATTGTCTAGTGACGTCAGGAGTAACGAGGATAGGAGCGGACGTAAAACGTTCTTTTAGAAGATCAAAAGCTCCCTGGGCGGAACCGGACCACTTAAAACACGTCTTGACAGAAGTAAGAGCTGTGAGAGGGGCAGCAACTTGACCGAAATTACGAATGAAACGGCGATAGAAATTAGCGAAACCTAAAAAGCGCTGCAACTCGACACGTGACCTTGGAACGGGCCAATCACTGACAGCTTGGACCTTAGCGGAATCCATCTGAATGCCTTCAGCGGAAATAACGGAACCGAGAAAAGTAACGGAGGAGACATGAAAAGAGCACTTCTCAGCCTTCACGTAGAGACAATTCTCTAAAAGGCGCTGTAGAACACGTCGAACGTGCTGAACATGAATCTCGAGTGACGGTGAAAAAATCAGGATATCGTCAAGATAGACAAAAACAAAGATGTTCAGCATGTCTCTCAGAACATCATTAACTAATGCCTGAAAAACAGCTGGCGCATTGGCGAGACCAAACGGCAGAACCCGGTACTCAAAATGCCCTAACGGAGTGTTAAACGCCGTTTTCCACTCGTCCCCCTCTCTGATGCGCACGAGATGGTAAGCGTTACGAAGGTCCAACTTAGTAAAGCACCTGGCTCCCTGCAGAATCTCGAAGGCTGATGACATAAGAGGAAGCGGATAACGATTCTTAACCGTTATGTCATTCAGCCCTCGATAATCCACGCAGGGGCGCAGAGTACCGTCCTTCTTCTTAACAAAAAAGAACCCCGCCCCGGCCGGAGAGGAAGAAGGCACTATGGTACCGGCGTCAAGAGACACAGATAAATAATCCTCGAGAGCCTTACGTTCGGGAGCCGACAGAGAGTATAGTCTACCCCGAGGAGGAGTGGTCCCCGGAAGGAGATCAATACTACAATCATACGACCGGTGAGGAGGAAGGGAGTTGGCTCGGGACCGACTGAAGACCGTGCGCAGATCATGATATTCCTCCGGCACTCCTGTCAAATCGCCAGGTTCCTCCTGAGAAGTGGGGACAGAAGAAATGGGAGGGATGGCAGACATTAAACACTTCACATGACAAGAAACGTTCCAGGATAGGATAGAATTACTAGACCAATTAATAGAAGGATTATGACATACTAGCCAGGGATGACCCAAAACAACAGGTGTAAAAGGTGAACGAAAAATCAAAAAAGAAATAGTCTCACTGTGGTTACCAGATACTGTGAGAGTTAAAGGTAGTGTCTCAAATCTGATACTGGGAAGATGACTACCATCTAAGGCAAACATGGGCGTAGGCTTGTCTAACTGTCTGAAAGGAATGTCATGTTTCCGAGCCCATGCTTCGTCCATGAAACAACCCTCAGCCCCAGAGTCAATCAAGGCACTGCATGTAGCACCCGAACCGGTCCAGCGTAGATGGACCGACATAGTAGTACAGGATCTAGATGAAGAGACCTGAGTAGTAGCGCTCACCAGTAGCCCTCCGCTTACTGATGAGCTCTGGCCTTTACTGGACATGAATTGACAAAATGTCCATCAAATCCGCAATAGAGGCACAGGCGGTTGGTGATCCTCCGTTCCCTCTCCTTGGTCGAGATGCGAATACCTCCCAGCTGCATGGGCTCAGTCTCAGAGCCAGAGGAGGGAGATGGTTGCGATGCGGAACAGGGAAACACCGTTGACGCGAGCTCTCTTCCACGAGCTTGGTGACGAAGATCTACCCGTCGTTCTATGCGGATGGCGAGAGCAATCAAAGAGTCCACACTGGAAGGAACCTCCCGAGAGAGAATCTCATCTTTGACCACTGCGTGGAGTCCCCCCAGAAAACGAGCGAGCAGCGCCGGCTCGTTCCAGTCACTAGAGGCAGCAAGAGTGCGAAACTCTATAGAGTAATCCGTTATGGATCGATCACCTTGGCATAGGGAAGCCAGGGCCCTAGAAGCCTCCCTACCAAAAACTGAACGGTCAAAAACCTGAATCATCTCCTCTTTAAAGTTCTGGTAATTGTTTGAACAATCAGCCCTTGCCTCCCAGATAGCTGTGCCCCACTCTCGAGCCCGGCCAGTAAGGAGTGAAATGACGTAAGCAACCCGAGCTCTCTCGCTAGAGTATGTGTTGGGTTGGAGAGAGAACACAATATCACACTGGGTGAGAAAGGAGCGGCACTCCGTGGGCTGCCCGGAGTAGCAAGGTGGGTTATTAACCCTAGGTTCCGGAGGCTCGGCAGGCCAGGAAGTAACAGGTGGCACGAGACGAAGACTCTGAAACTGTCCAGAGAGGTCGGAAACCTGAGCGGCCAGGTTCTCCACGGCATGGCGAGCAGCAGACAACTCCTGCTCGTGTCTGCCGAGCATGGCTCCTTGGATCTCGACGGCAGTGTTACGAGCATCTGTAGTCGCTGGGTCCATTCTTTGGTCGGATCCTTCTGTTATGCAGGTGAATGAGGACCCAAAAGCGACTTGGCGAAAACAGAGTCTTTAATCCAGTAAAGTAACTTTACAATCAAAAGGCATAATTCTACTCGTAATGACGAGAACAGACTGGAGACTTGATCAAGAACTGCAGGTTGCCTCGGGAAGGCACTTGAACGTAGCAGACTCAGACACCTGCTCACCACGCAGCATCTGAGGGAAACACGACACGACAGGGCGATACATAGACACAGCACGGTGAACAATAGACAAGGATCCGACAGGGCAGGAACGGAAAACAAGGAGAGAAATAGGGACTCTAATCAGGGAAAAGGATCGGGAACAGGTGTGGGAAGACTAAATGATTGATTAGGGGAATAGGAACAGCTGGGAGCAGGAACGGAACGATAGAGAGAAGAGAGAGAGGAAGGGAGAGAGAAAAAGGGGAACGAACCTAAAAAGACCAGCAGGGGGAAAATGAACAGAGGGAAAAGCAAAATGACAAGACAATCTAAGACAAAACATGACAAAGAATCCCAAATTGATATAGTATTGGACAAAAACAGTATCATTTCAAACCTTGATAATATTGGGATAATATGTCACATTTTTTAAATACAGCACAACACAAATACTCAAGAAAAACAATTAAATTCTTCAATAAGAAGGTCCCCAATCAATATTTTTAATTTGCCCGAGGGGCACCAGAACATCCTATTGTAATGTATTTTGTAGTTTCTTCCAGCGATGAAGTGCTTTAAAACTAAAAGCGGAATTACCTATTTTAGTGGAGATCTGAGGAACATCAAGAGTTAATCAACCTTGTGAATGGGTTTGGTATCTCATGTTTTTATATTTTACCAGCAAAGTGAGGTAAGTCTGAAGCTTGTGCAGTGGAGCATTGTAAACAAAAATGGAATGATGAAGTGATCTACAGGACTTTAATGAGGACCAGCCAACCTTTTGAAAGCGAAGGATGCTATGGTAGGCGGCATCTAAAGGTTTAAGAGTAGTGGTTTCTGCAATCTGGTAAATGGTGTCACTATAGTCAAGAACAGGTAGAAAAGTTGGCTTTACAATCTGCTTCCTGCTGTTTAGGGAGAGGCAAGATCAAGTTGTCATGACGTTGCCCTCTTTGGGTATAGCAAGCCCCATCCCCCTCTCCCTGCCTCCCCCTTGCCTCCTTCAACTAGGCTGCTGTGGTCAGAGAGAGGTCGTACAATTCTACAAAATAAACAACTTTTTACCATCGATCAAGAAGACACACTGTAAATATATATATTGATTGCAATTTTTCCCGAATGAGTGAGCGTTCATGTGCAAAGGATTAGCATTTCAATTGGTATAATTATCACTCTGTAGTGACTTCTTAGTCGACCCCCACTTCCCCTTTTGTTTAACAAGCCGCAATGCCGGTTTAGCCCACTAGGGCACATTCTCCTATCATTTCATGTAACCATATTTACTGTTTGTTTATGCATTTCTGTGAATTAATTACTTAGTAATAAATAAATAAATGATTTAAGACAATTGATGTATGGATGACTCATAGTGAAGACTGGGTTCGTGCAGATAGCCAACAATTTACGACGTTTGGAATGAGACTAACGTGAGGTAAAGTAAATCATTTATTAATCAGAGGACTATGGATCAGATATGAAAATATCTGAAAGTTTATATTAGGAAATTATAACCTTGTAATCTGAATATTTTTCCCTGGTGCCCCGACTTCCTAGTTAATTACAGTTACATGATGAATCAGTTGATCGCGTAATACTAATTACAGAGAATCTTTGATCAAAACTATAAGTCTTCAATTTAATGATAGTAAAGACACGACATAGTTCTAAAAAAGAAGGCATTATAAATGGTCCTGTGTGGCTCAGTTGGTAGAGCATAATGCTTGCATCGCCAGGAGTTTGGGTTTGATTCCTGGGAAATCCATATGTAAAGTGTATACATGCATGACTAAGTTTCTTTGGACAAATGTGTCTGCTAAATGGCATATATTAAATCTTAGCTTTTAGCTAACTCATCTGTATGTTTTTTCAACATTAAATCTTTGTCAATCCAAATGCAGAAATATTTACAGGCAGGAACTTGATCGATAGGAGAACCATCCAATGAATAAATATGTTGTCCATCTGATTTTGTTTTGCACAAATTACAGAACATACCTATATTTAGTCTTCACCGCATTAAGTACAAGTTTTAAAACAACCAGGGCTTTCTGTAAGGTAATAAGGTCAGATTCCAGCTCTAACAGCCTGGCCAACAGTTGTGGCTATGGCATACATACAGTGCATTCGGAAAGTATTCAGACCCCTTGACTTTTTCCCCCCAAAATTCTGAAATATCACATTTACATAAGTATTCAGACTCTTTACTCAGTACTTTGTTGAAGGAACTTTGACAGTGATTACAGCCTCAAGTCTTCTTGGGTATGACACTACAAGCTTGGCACACCTGTATTTGAGGAGTTTGCCCCATTCCACTCTGCAGATCCTTTCATGTTCTGTCAGGTTGGATGGAGAGCGTCGCTCCACAGCTATTTTCAGGTCTCTCCAGAGATGTTCAAGTCTAGGCTCTGGCTGGGCCACTCAAGGACATTCAGAGACATGTCCCGAAGCAACTCCTGTGTGCTCAGGGTCATTCGAATGTGAACCTTCGCCCCAGTCTAAGGTCCTGAGCGCTCTGGAGCAGGTTTTCATCAAGGATCTCGCTGTACTTTGCTCCGTTCATCTTTCCCTCAATCCTGACTAGTCTCCCAGTCCCTGCCGCTGAAAAACATCCCCACGGGATGATGCTGCCACCACCATGCTTCACCGTAGGGATGGTGCCAGCTTTCCTCCAGACATGATGCTTGGCATTCAGGCCAAAGAGTTGGTTTCATCAAACCAGTGAATCTTGTTTCTCATAGTCTGAGAGTCCTTTAGGTGTCTTTTGACAAACTCCAACCGGGCTGTTCTGTGCCTTTAACTGAGGAGTGGCTTCCGTCTGGCCCCTCTACCATAAAGGCATGATTGGTGGATGCTGCAGAGATGGTTGTCCTTCTGGAAGGTTCTCCCATCTCCACAGAGGAACTCTGGAGCTCTGTCAGAGTGGCCAACGGGTTCTTGGTCTCCCTGACCAAGGCCCTTCTCCCCTGATTGCTCAGTTTTACCAGGCGGCCAGTTCTAGAAAGAGTCTTGGTGGTTTCGAACAGCTATAGAAAGAGCCTTGGTGGTTCCAAACGTCTTCCATTTAAGAATCTCTCTTTTTTTTTCCCGAGATGGCATAGCAGTTCAGACGTCTTTTGTCCTCGTCTTGTCGTGTCCTGTATATATATATATATATTTACAACTTTTTTTCACGTACATTTTTTTTATTTTCCATCAACTCATCTTCAAAACACTCTCTTGCAACCCGCCTCACCAATTTATATTTATAAATAGGTATTATTTACCTCAAATCTGCAATCCTCCAAGAAGCTAGCCAGAAGCTAGCCAGAAACTCCAAGAAGATAGCCAGAAGCTAGCCAGAAACTCCAAGAAGCTAGCCATAAGCTAGCCAGAAACTCCAAGAAGCTAGCCAGAAGCTAGCCAGAAACTCCAAGAAGCTAGCCAGAAGCTAGCTAGAAGCTAATCAGAAGCTAGTTCAGAAGCTAGTTAGCTTCTTTACTGGCAAATCGTTAGTATTCAGCTAACCACGGTTTGTGGTCATCAGCTATCCTTTAGCTTGAAAATCTATCGCCAGTTTTGTACGGCGCAGCGCGGCTCGGAACGGAACATACAGGACCAATTTTTCTATCCATGTCCTTGGATTTCAACTGCTCTCTTATCCAGAGCGACTTACACTCTACCACACGGAACCCCACTAATCTACTGACGGAACGCAAGAGGTGGCTAACAACAGACCCCCTTCCTATGCTAGCTTGCTACCGATGTCCTGGCTAGCTGTCTAAATCGCCTTGACCCCGAAACCAACCACTCCACTCTCTGGACTCTTTTGATCACTCGACTAAGGATGCCTCTCCTTAATGTCAATATGTCTTGTCCATTGCTGTTCTGGTTAGTGTTTATTGGCTTATTTCACTGTAGAGCCTCTAGTCCTGCTCACTATACATTATCCAATTTATTAGTTCCACCACCCACACATGCAATGACATCTCCTGGTTCCAATGATGTTTCTAGAGACAATATCTCTCTCTTCATCACTCAATACCTAGGTTTACCTCCACTGTATTCACATCCTACCATACCTTTGTCTGTACATTATACCTTGATGCTATTTTATCGCCCCCAGAAACCTCCTTTTACTCTCTGTTCCAGACGTTATAGACGACCAATTCTTATTGCTTTTAGCCGTACCCTTATTCTTCTCTTCCTATGTTCCTCTGGCGATGTAGAGGTGAATCCAGGCCCTGCAATGCCTAGCTCCACTCCTATTCCCCAGGCGCTCTCTTTTGATGACTTCTGTAACCGTAATAGCCTTGGTTTCATGCATGTTAACATTAGAAGCCTCCTCCCTAAGTTTGTTCTATTCACTGCTTTAGCACACTCTGCCAACCCGGATGTTCTAGCTGTGTCTGAATCCTGGCTTAGGAAGACCACCAAAAATTCTGAAATTTTAATTCCAAATTACAACATTTTCAGACAAGATAGAACTGCCAAAGGGGGCGGTGTTGCAATCTACTGCAAAGATAGCCTGCAGAGTTCTGTCCTACTATCCAGGTCTGTACCCAAACAATTTGAACTTCTACTTCTAAAAATCCACCTCTCTAAAAACAAGTCTCTCACCGTTGCCGCCTGCTATAGACCACCCTCTGCCCCCAGCTGTGTTCTGGACACCATATGTGAACTGATTGCCCCCCATCTATCTTCAGAGCTCGTGCTGCTTGGCGACCTAAACTGGAACATGCTTAACACCCCAGCCATCCTACAATCTAAACTTGATGCCCTCAATCTCACTCAAATTATCAATGAACCTACCAGGTACCCCCCCAAAGCCTTAAACACGGGCACCCTCATAGATATCATCCTAACCAACTTCCCCTCTAAATACACCTCTGCTGTCTTCAATCAAGATCTCAGCGATCACTGCCTCATTGCCTGCATCCGTAATGGGTCAGCGGTCAAACGACCTCCACTCATCACTGTAAAACGCTCCCTGAAACACTTCAGCGAGCAGGCCTTTCTAATCGACAGGGCCGGGGTATCCTGGAAGGATATTGATCTCATCCCGTCAGTAGAGGATGCCTGGATATTTTTTTTTAAATGCCTTCCTAACCATCTTAAATAAACATGCCCCATTCAAGAAATTTAGAACCAGGAACAGATATAGCCCTTGGTTCTCCCCAGACCTGACTGCCCTTAACCAACACAAAAACACCCTATGGCGTTCTGCATTAGCATCGAACAGCCCCCGTGATATGCAGCTATTCAGGGAAGCTAGAAACCGTTATACACAGGCAGTTAGAAAAGCCAAGGCTAGCTTTTTCAAGCAGAAATTTGCTTCCTGCAACACTAACTCAAAAAAGTTCTGGGACACTGTAAAGTCCATGGAGAATAAGAACACCTCCTCCCAGCTGCCCACTGCACTGAAGATAGGAAACACTGTCACCACTGATAAATCCACCATAATTGTGAATTTCAATAAGCATTTTTCTACGGCTGGCCATGCTTTCCACCTGGCTACTCCTACCCCGGTCAACAGCACTGCACCCCCAACAGCAACTCGCCCAAGCCTTCCCCATTTCTCCTTCTCCCAAATCCATTCTGCTGATGTTCTGAAAGAGCTGAAAAATCTGGACCCCTACAAATCAGCCGGGCTAGACAATCTGGACCCTTTCTTTCTAAAATTATCTGCCGAAATTGTTGCCATCCCTATTACTAGCCTGTTCAACCTCTCTTTCGTGTCGTCTGAGATTCCCAAAGATTGGAAAGCAGCTGCGGTCATCCCCCTCTTCAAAGGGGGGGACACTCTTGACCCAAACTGCTACAGACCTATATCTATCCTACCATGCCTTTCTAAGGTCTTCGAAAGCCAAGTCAACAAACAGATTACCGACCATTTCGAATCTAACCATACCATCTCTGCTATGCAATCTGGTTTCAGAGCTGGTCATGGGTGCACCTCAGCCACGCTCAAGGTCCTAAACGATATCTTAACCGCTATCGATAAGAAACATTACTGTGCAGCCGTATTCATTGATCTGGCCAAGGCTTTCGATTCTGTCAACCACCACATCCTCATCGGCAGACTCGACAGCCTTGGTTTCTCAAATGATTGCCTCGCCTGGTTCACCAACTACTTCTCTGATAGAGTTCAGTGTGTCAAATCGGAGGGTCTGCTGTCCGGACCTCTGGCAGTCTCTATGGGGGTGCCACAGGGTTCAATTCTTGGACCGACTCTCTTCTCTGTATACATCAATGAGGTCGCTCTTGCTGCTGGTGAGTCCCTGATCCACCTCTACGCAGACGACACCATTCTGTATACTTCCGGCCCTTCTTTGGACACTGTGTTAACAACCCTCCAGGCAAGCTTCAATGCCATACAACTCTCCTTCCGTGGCCTCCAATTGCTCTTAAATACAAGTAAAACTAAATCCATGCTCTTCAACCGATCGCTACCTGCACCTACCCGCCTGTCCAACATCACTACTCTGGACGGCTCTACAAATACTTAGGTGTCTGGTTAGACTGTAAACTCTCCTTCCAGACCCATATCAAACATCTCCAATCCAAAGTTAAATCTAGAATTGGCTTCCTATTTCGCAACAAAGCATCCTTCACTCATGCTGCCAAACATACCCTTGTAAAACTGACCATCCTACCAATCCTCGACTTTGGCGATGTCATTTACATTTTAGCCTCCAATACCCTACTCAACAAATTGGATGCAGTCTATCACAGTGCAATCCGTTTTGTCACCAAAGCCCCATATACTACCCACCATTGCGACCTGTACACTCTCGTTGGCTGGCCCTCGCTTCATACTCGTCGCCAAACCCACTGGCTCCATGTCATCTACAAGACCCTGCTAGGTAAAGTCCCCCCTTATCTCAGCTCGCTGGTCACCATAGCATCTCCCACCTGTAGCACACACTCCAGCAGGTATATCTCTCTGGTCACCCCCAAAACCAATTCTTTCTTTGGCCGCCTCTCCTTCCAGTTCTCTGCTGCCAGTGACTGGAACGAACTGCAAAAATCTCTGAAACTGGAAACACTTATCTCCCTCACTAGCTTTAAGCACCAACTGTCAGAGCATCTTACAGATTACTGCACCTGTACATAGCCCACCTATAATTTAGCCCAAGCAACTACCTCTTTCCCAACTGTATTTAATTTATTTATTTATTTTGCTCCTTTGCACCCCATTATTTTTATGTCTACTTTGCACATTCTTCCATTGCAAAACTACCATTCAAGTGTTTTACTTGCTATATTGTATTTACTTTGCCACCATGGCCTTTTTTGCCTTTACCTCCCTTCTCACCTCATTTGCTCACATTGTATATAGACTTGTTTATACTGTATTATTGACTGTATGTTTGTTTTACTCCATGTGTAACTCTGTGTCGTTGAATCTGTCGAACTGCTTTGCTTTATCTTGGCCAGGTCGCAATTGTAAATGAGAACTTGTTCTCAACTTGCCTACCTGGTTAAATAAAGGTGAAATAAAAAAAATAAAAAAAGAATGATGGAGGCCACTGTGTTCTTGGTGACATTCAATACTGCAGACATTTTTGAATACCCTTCCCCAGATCTTTGCCTCGACACAATCCTGTCTCAGAGCTCTATAGACAATTCCTTCGACCTCGTGGCTTGTTTGCTCTTACATGCACTGTCAAATGTGGGACCTTATAGAGACAGGTCTGTGCCTTTTCAAATCATGTCCAATCAATTGCATTTACCACAGGTGGACTGTAGAAACATTTCAAGGATAATTAATGCAAACCGGATGCACCTGAGCTCAATTTCGAGTCTCATAGCAAAGAGTCTGAATATTTATATAAATATGGTATTTCTGTTTTTCATTTTTAATACATTTGCAAAAATGTCTAAAAACCTGTTATTGCTTTGTCCTCATTTGTCATTGTGTGTAGATTGATGAGAAAAATAAATATTTAATCAATTTTAGAATAAGACTAACGTAAAACAAAATGTGGAAAAAGTTCTGAATACTTTCTCAATGCACTGTAACAGAGTCATCTGTATGCAGATTAATCTTACAAGTTAACAGATAGAACAATATTATTTATATAAATAGTAAAGAGAAAAGGTCCCAATACCGACCCTTGCGGTATACTTTTTGTAATATCTAGGAAACTAGACTTGACACCATCTGAAATCACGTAATGACAGATCATTCTCAAACCATTTGCAAGAAGCCTGATTCAGGCCTATTTCAGTCAGCCTCTGAATGAGAATGTAATGGTCCACCGGTTCAAATGCCTTGGAAAGGTCTATAAATAAGGGAGCACAATGGTTTTTATGATCTAAGCAATTTAACACATAATCTAGAACAAGAATACCAGCTAAAATGGGGCTATGTCCACACTGGTGCACATTTAGTATAGAATGAGAAGTTTAAAAAGTTGTTAGCTGAGTGTTGGCCAGGAGTCAAAAAAAAAGCAAGATAACTTTGAAATTGGACTGTATTTATTTAAGTCAGAAGGCTCTCCTCCTTTGTGTAGTGGGAGGAGATGCTTTCCAGATTTTAGGGATAACACCAGAAACAATTGTCAAGTAAAATTATAGGTTAATTACTCTGCAATAAGTGGGGGCAGAGAGCTACAGTATGAAGGGATCAAGTATGAAGTACATTATAGATATAAAATGGTTGAAATGAAAAAATTAGGAAAACTTGGGAACAGATTTTTAAATTTGTTACAATAACAGATTATTGGGCTAAAACAAGAAACCCTGTTCCAGTCACAAAACAAACAAACAAAAAACATGCAAAAATAGCTTTCCTTTTTTTTTGCTACTGGCAGACCTCTTTTTGTAGACCAGGCCATGTATGAATTCATAGCTGAAAAACAGAAAGAGGAAACAGGTGAGGCAATTCAACGTATTAGTTTGTGAAATGTGGTAAATAAATCAATGATTAAATTATGAATACATCATGAAAAAATATGTTTTTTTACTTTATAGTTCATGTCCATCAAAATGTAACGTCCACGCCTGGGTTTAATGAGTATACAATGTTGCAGATGGGACTGACACTACTAACGATTCTACCTGAAAGGCGCATTTCATACATCTTGGAGGAATGTATAATATTATACGTGTTACTCTGTGCTTGTTTTGTCGTAATGACTAAGGTTAGGAGAACTAACGTAGAAGGTAAGGATTGGATTAAGGTTAGTAGAAGGATAAGAGTTAGCTAAAATTCTACAGTTGTCTGCAACATGACTCAAACACGCAACCTTTGGACTGCTAGACGGTCTTGGTATTCCGTCAGATCCTCCCTAACCAGACTACTATTCCATTTGTAAATTAAAGGGAAATGTAAAACTTTTTCAACTTCATATTCATTATTTCCAGCACCACCGCAACAACAGCATACTATTTGAAAATGTTGTTAAATTAAGGTGAGGGTGATCAACAACATGCCACTAATCTGAATGATTTTCTTGCGGAATCGGCACAATAGCGGTTGTGGTAGTAGAAATAAAGTGATGACCCTGGGTGATGGGTGTCTTAGCATCTCTCCCAATTGAGATATCCCTTATTGGGATTCACAGCCGCTAGGGGAGTGGCACTTTTCCCACTTTCGTAACAAAAAGTATGGCTATAACCTCACAATAGCTTTCCAATTCATTTTTACTTTAAATATATTCTGCCAATACATGCATTTATATTTATGAATCGTGAAATAAAATAATCTAATCAATAGGTCTGTAAAGGACACCATATGGAGAGTAGTTCAATGTCACGACTCCTACCGAAGGTCGCTCCCCTTCCTGTTCGGGTGGCACTCGGTGGTCGTCGTTACCGGCCTACTAGCTGCCACTGATCCCTTTTCCCCTTTCTGTTTATTGGTTTCACCTGTTTTTGTGTGTACGCTGATTAGTCGGGCTATGTTAACCAGTAGGCCCGCCTTCTCTTTTTGCGGGGATTGTTTTGTGTTGCTCTGAGCACGTTCGATGTTGACGTGTTTCGTTCGTGGGTTTTTCTCCGGACTGTTTGAGTCCCCGTGTTTGGGGCATTTGTTTTGTGTGAGCCCTGTGTTTCGTGGGGTTGCTTATGTTCGCCGTGTGTGCAATAAATAGCACTACCCTGTACTCCTTGCTTCCTGCGCCTGACTTCGCACCCACTACGCCCAGATCGTTACATTCAAATAGGTTAGTCTATAAAATAGAAGACAACAGGCCTAATGAGCAGCATTTCATGGCATAGTAGAAAACATGTTGGATAGTAGTAGAATGGGATGGTTCTTCACAACCATCACAGCAGTTTTATTTCAACTTTATTTAACTAGGCAAGTCAGTTGGTGCTAAATACGGCTGCTAGAATCCTGACTAGAACCAAAAAATTTGATCATATTACTCCAGTGCTAGCCTCTCTACACTGGCTTCCTGTCAAAGCGAGGGCTGATTTCAAGGTTTTACTGCTAACCTACAAAGCATTACATGGGCTTGCTCCTACCTATCTCTCTGATTTGGTCCTGCCGTACATACCTACAGGTACGCAGGGTCACAAGACGCAGGCCTCCTAATTGTCCCTAGAATTTCGAAGCAAACAGCTGGAGACAGGGCTTTCTCCTATAGAGCTCCCTTTTTATGGAACGGTCTGCCTACCCATGTCAGAGACGCAAACTCGGTCTGAACCTTTAAGTCTTTCATCCACTGGATGTCATAAGGTGAATGCACCAATTTGTAAGTCGCTCTGGATAAGAGCGTCTGCTAAATGACTTAAATGTAAATGTAATGTCTTTACTGAAGACTCATCTCTTCAGTGGGTCATATGATTGAGTGTAGTCTGGCCCAGGAGTGGGAAGGTGAATGGAAAGGCTCTGGAGCAACGAACCGCCATTTCTGTCTCTGCCTGGCCGGTTCCCCTCTTTCCACTGGGATTCTCTACCTCTAACCCTATTACAGGGGCTGAGTCGCTTACTGGGGCTCTCGCATGCCGTCCCTGGAAGGGGTGCGTCACCTGAGTGGGTTGATTCACTGATGTGGTCATCCTGTCTGGGTAGGAGCCCCCCCTTGGGTTGTGCCATGGCGGAGATCTTCGTGGGCTATACTCAGCCTTGTCTCAGGATGGTAAGTTGGTGGTTGAAGATATCCCTCTAGTGGTGTGGGGGCTGTGCTTTGGCAAAGTGGGTGGGGTTATATCCTTCCTGTTTGGCCCTGTCCTGGGGTGTCCTCGGATGGGGCCACAGTGTCTCCTGACCCCTCCTGTCTCAGCCTCCAGTATTTATGCTGCAGTAGTTTATGTGTCGGGGGCTAGGGTTAGTTTGTTATATCTGGAGTACTTCTCCTGTCCTATTCTCCTGTCCTATTTGGAGTACTTCTGCAGTCCTATAGAAGTGTGCGTTCTCTAATTCTCTACCTTCTCTCTTTCTTTCTCTCTCTCGGAGGACCTGAGCCCTGGGACCATGCCCCAGGACTACCTGACATGATGACTCCTTGCTGTCCCCAGTCCACCTGGCCGTGCTGCTGCTCCAGTTTCAACTGTTCTGCCTTATTATTATTCGACCATGCTGGTCATTTATGAACATTTTAACATCTTGGCCATGTTCTGTTATAATCTCCACCCGGCACAGCCAGAAGAGGACTGGCCACCCCACATAGCCTGGTTCCTCTCTAGGTTTCTTCCTAGGTTTGGCCTTTCTATGGAGTTTTTCCTAGCCACCGTGCTTCTACACCTGCATTGCTTGCTGTTTGGGGTTTTAGGCTGGGTTTCTGTACAGCACTTTGAGATATCAGCTGATGTACGAAGGGCTATATAAATAAATTTGATTTGATTTGAGTTAAGAACAAATTCTTGTTTACAATGGCGGCCTACCGAAATGCAAAAGGCCTCCTGCGGGGAAGGGGGCTGGGATTAAAAATAAAATAAATAATGTAAAAATATAGGACAAAACACACATCACGACGAGAGACAACACTACATAAAGACAGACCTAAGACAACAACATAGCAAGGCAGCAACACATGACAACGCAGCATGGTAGCAACACAACATGACAACAACATGGTAGCAACACAACATGGCAGCAGCACAACATGGTAGCAGCACAAAACAGGGTACAAACATTATTGGGCACAGACAACAGCACAAAAGGCAAGAAGTTAGAGAAAACAATACATCATGCAAAGCAGCCACAACTGTCAGTAAGTGTCCATGATTGAGTTTGAATGAAGAGATTGAGAACTGCTCAGTTTGAATGTTCGTTGCAGCTCAGTCCAGTCGCTAGCTGCAGCGAACTGAAAAGACGAGCAACCCAGGGATATGCGTGCTTTGGGGACCTTTAACAGAATGTGACTGGCAGAACGGATATTGTATGTGGAGGATGAGGGCTGCAGTAGATATCTCAGATAGGGGGAAGTGAGGCCTAAGAGGGTTTTTATAAATGAGCATCAACCAGTGGGTCTTGCGACATGTATACAGAGATGACCAGTTTACAGAAGAGTATAGAGTGCAGTGATTTGTCCTTAAGGAGCATTGGTGGCAAATCTGATGGCCGAAAGGTAAAGTACATCTAGCCGCTTGAGAGCACCCTTACCTGCCAATCTATAAATTACTCCGTAATCTAGCATGGGTAGGATTGTCATCTGAATCAGGGTTAGTTTTGCAGCTGGGCTGAAAGAGGAGTGATTATGATAGAGGAAACCAAGTCTAGATTTAACTTCAGCCTGCAGCTTTGATATGTGCTGAGATAAGGACAGTATACCGTCTAGCCATACTCCCCAATACTTGTATGAAGTGACTACCTCAAGCTCTAAACCCTCAGAGGTAGTAATCACACCTGTGGAGAGAGGGGCATTCTCCTTACCAAACCATATGACCTTTGTTTTGGAGGTGTTCAGAATAAGGTTAAGGGCAGAGCTTGTTGTAGATGAGAGAGCTTCCTACTGCCTGAGCTATGTTTTGATGTAAATTGGGAAGAGCATGGAGCCTAGGATAAAGCCTTGGGGTACACCCTTGGTGACAGGCAGTGGCTGATACAGCAGATGTTCTGACTTTATACACTGCACTCTTTGAGAGAGGTAGTTAGCGAACCAGGCCAAAGACCCCTCAGAGACACCAAAACTCCTTAGCCAGCCCACAAGAATGGAATGGTGTACCATATTAAAAGCTTATGCCAAGTCATTAAAAATAGCAGCAAAACATTGCTTAGAATCAAGAGCAATGGTGACATCATTGAGGACCTTTAAGGTTGCAGTGACACATCCATAACCTGAGTGGAAACCAGATTGCATACCAGAGAGAATACTATAGACAGCCAGAAAGCCAGTCAGTTGATTATCGATAAGTATTTCCAACATTTTTGATAAACAGGGCAAAATAGAAATAGGCCTATAACGGATCTCCCCTAATGGGAACCCCCCCCCCCCCCCCCCCCCAGAGAGGAGTTTAAGGAGATCCTTTAGCTCCTCAGACTCCTCGGAGCTTGTCACATTAGAAAGGGTGGGAGATGAGGAAATGTTGGACGGGCAACGAGGCAGGGCTGAGTCAAATAGGAATCCTGACTTAATGAAGTGGTGATTAAAAAGCCATGTGCTTCTTGTCAGAAACAACCACATCATCAACTTTAAGGGACATGGGCAGCTGTGAGGAAGAGGGTTTTCCAGAACTTCTTGGGGTTAGACCCACAGAGAGAGAACTGCTCCTTAAGTAACTAACTTTGGCCTTCCGGATAGCCTGAGTGTACTTATTTCTCATTTGCCTGAACGAGGGCCAGTCAGCCTGAGTATGCGTGGGCCGAGCATTTCGCCAAATGCTATTCTTGAGGTGGAGTAACTCTGCAAGATCACGGTCAAACCAGGGGCTGAACCTGTAGTTAATTCTCATTTTCTTTATGGGGGGCGTGTTTTAAAAACTTTTTTTTAAATTATATCACCTTTATTTAACCGGGTAGGCCAGTTGAGAACAAGTTCTCATTTACAACTGCGATCTGGCCAAGATAAAACAAAGCAGTGCGACAAAAACAACAACACAGAGTTACACATGGGATAAATAAACATACAGTCAATAACACAATAGCAAAATCTGTATATAGTGTATGCAAATTAAGTAAAGAGGTAAGGCAATAAATAGGCCAACAGCGGCAAAGAAGAATAGAGGTCCAAGCATCTTCAATAGAGGGGATCAAGCTGATTCTTTAACAATTTATAGAGGCCAGGTCATGAAGGAAGGCTTGCTCATTCAAGTTTTTTAGCAAGCGTCTATGGCAAATCAGGACAGGTCGTTTCACTGAGCAGCCATTACGAACACAGGCTGTAAAACAGTGATCACTAAGGTCATTAAAGAAAACACCAGACTGATCACTATCAGGATTATTTGTGAGGATAACATCGAGGAGAGTAGCCTTTTCTGAGTGTTTGGAGTCATACCTTGTGGGATTGGTAATAATCTGACTTGGTCAGGTGGTTTAAGCATGTCCCAGTTTAGGACACCTGGCAGGAAAAATTCAGACTTAGTGTAAGGGGCCAGGAGAGAGCTTAGGGCAGGTAGGGTACAGGCCGGTGCTGATGGAGGATGATAACACCCAGCAACAGACAACAACGAGCTATTTAAGTGTAATGCTGAAAAGCAGCAAATCAAATCGTTTGGGGACAGACTTGGTGGAGACAATCGAGCACTGAAGGTGATCCTTGGTAAAGATGGCCACTCCCCCCACCCACACAGACAGCATGGTGAAGAAGGTGCGTCTTCAACCTCAGGAGGCTGAAGAAATTTGGCTTGTCACCAAAAACACTCACAAACTTTTACAGATGCACAATCGAGAGCATCCTGTCGGGCTGTATCACCACCTGGTACGGCAACTGCTCCGTCCACAACCATAAGGCTCTCCAGAGGGTAATTAGGTCTGCACAATGCATCACCGGGCCAAACTACCTGCCCTCCAGGACAGCTACACCCCCCGATGCCACAGGAAGGCCAAAAAGATCATCAAGGACAACAACCACCCGAGCCACTGCCTGTTCACCCCGCTATCATCCAAAAGGCGAGGTCAGTACAGGTGCATCAAAGCTGGGACCGAGAGACTGAAAAACAGCTTCTATCTCAAGGCCATCAGACTGTTAAACAGCCACTAACATTTAGTGGCAGCCCCCAACATACTGATTCAAATCTTTAGCCACTTTAATAATTAAAAATTGGGAGTAATAAATGTATCACTAGCCACTTTAAACAATGCCACTTTATATAATTTTTACATACCCTACATTACTCATCTCATATGTATATACTGTACTCTATACGATCTACTGCATCTTGCCTATGCCATTCGGCTGTCACTCATCCATATATTTTTATGTATATGTTCTTTTTCTGTTGTTGAATTTTTACCCCTTTTTCATGGTGTCCAATTGTTGTAGTAGCTACTATCTTGTCTCATCGCTACAACTCCCATACGGGCTCAGGAGAGACGAAGGTTGAAAGTCATGCGTCCTCCGATACACAACCCAACCTAGCCGCACTGCTTCTTAACACAGTGCGCATCCAACCCGGAAGCCAGCCGCACCAATGTGTCGGAGGAAACACCGTGCACCTGGCAACCTTGGCTAGCGCGCACTGCCCCCGGCCTGCCACAGGAGTAGCTGATGTGCGATGAGACAAGGACATCCCTACCAACCAAGCCCTCCCTAACCCGGACGACACTAGTCCAATTGTGCGTCGCCCCACGGACCTCCCGGTCGCAGCCGGTTACAACAGAGCCTGGGCGCGAATCCAGAGTCTCTGATGGTACAGCTGGCACTGCAGTACAGCGCCCTTAACCACTGCGCCACCCGGGAGGCATGTACATATTCTTAGTCATTCCTTTACACTTGTGTGTATAAGGTAGTAGTTGTGAAATTGTTAGATTACTTGTTAGATATTACTGCATGATCGGAACTAGAAGCACAAGCATTTCACTAAAATTGCATTAACATCTGCTAACCATGTGTATGTGACAAATAAAATTGGATTTGATTTTGATTTGATTTGGAAAATCTGTCTTGTCGAAAAAGGTTATAACCAGAAAGGTTAACATCAGCATTCAAAGCACTCTTTCTTAACCATATCCCAGTAATGACCAACACATCTGGATTGGAGTTGTGAACCCACACTTTCAATTGATCAATTTTAGGTCATAAGCTTCTAGTGTTAACTTGCAGAAAGCCCTGGCTTTTACGAGAGCAGAAATCAGTGAAACAGATATCAGAGCACAAGTCAGAATTGGGGCTAGCAACAGTAGATGGGCCAGGGTGTACATGCACATTTCCAGATATCATCAACAGTAATACAATCAAGGCACGGCAGAGGACAGGGAGAGCACTGCAGTGTTGATTTATGACATTTGAATGTGCATTTGATGGCAACAAGATCACATTATACAGCAATTTCATCAGGTAACATGAATACAAAGCCGGCGAGAGGGGGTTAGAATAGGATGGGAGGCCAAAAGTCTGTGTAACCAATAGAGAGTCAGAATCCCGAGTGTGGGAACAAACATAGTCTGTCCCACGGTTGGGAAAAAAAGAAAGTAAAGAACCCTTATTGATATGCAATTAACCATTTTGTGAAAATTGTTAAACATATAACCCTCATCTCTGACAAAGAGACTGTAGGGTGTCATTTATTCTACGGTATATTGTTAATCCCAGGCTGTTCTGGGGGTTGATAGGGCCGGGAGAATACATGTATCGTGATACTCGTTAGTATCGTGGCAAGGAAACAAAGCAGATTTAAATCTTTAGGAAAACAGCCCTAATGTTGGAAACAAACATCATTATGTTGTCATCTAGAGTCACATTCATTTATTTTCCAAGCTATGGAATGGAACACAATATTTTCAAATCAAATCAAAGTTTTTGGTCACATACACATATTTAGTCACATATTTGGTCACATACACATATTTAGCAGATGTTATTGCAGGTGAAGTGAAATGCTTGTGTTCCTAACTCCAACAGTGCAGTAGTATCTAACAATTGATACAGCAGGTTTTTAAAGGACCAAGGAGTTTGGTCTGCTTTGTGTTTTCCTTTTCCCTTTAGGAAAAAATATTGTGATTCTGGTATTGTCACAGGGTGTGATTTGTTCTATTGTGTATTGTTAATCCCAGGCTGATAGGTAGTAATAAGCAGTTCAGTCTGTCTGTGTGTGTTTGTGATCAGATTACAAGGGACAGAAAGACAGACATACACAGATCCTGTGGAGGAGGCCTCTGCCACAGCATAGTTATGAACCCTCTGGAGTGACTCACTGTGAATCTTGATTTGGAGATAACCAAATGGGAATGGGTGTCTGGCTTACCTCCTGCCATCTACCTCATGCTCCCTGTCACTTGGTTCCTCTGTCTCCTCTCTCTTTCCCCCCTCTCTCTCTTCCCTTGTTCTCCATCTGTCTCTTCTCTCTTTATCATCCTGATTACTGTCTCTCAATTCCTCTCTTTCCTCTCTTTCTCATCAGTCTAAATGAATTCATTCTTCCCTGACACTTTGTCTTCATTTGATCTTTTTCCTGAATCGTTCTCAATATGATAGAATTGACCATTTAAGTCTGTGAAAAATGCACATATGTCTTTTTCTCCTCACTCAAGTATATTTCAATATATCTCTGTATTGACACAGTCTGATCTATAGTTGAGTCATTCAATACCGACACAACAGCAATGGAACATCCTTTAGCCACAACACCAAGTTGAATATATTGGTTTGATGCCATATGGGTGAGTAGGGGCTCTCACAAGCCAATCTCATTATTTAAATTAGGATCAATACCATCAGGAAGTGGTCACAGTCCAAAAAAGCACATGTATGCACTCTGGATAAGAGCTCTGCTAAATTACTAAAATGTCAATGTAAAAAATGTCACTGTCACTAGCCATTGCTAACAAATACAATATTTTCTGTCACTCAGGATGTCATACGCCCACTAATTAAAGGCAAATAGCAATAATGTCAATCGAAAAGGCTATCTATCGTTGTGCAGGAGAATGAGTGAATCTCCCTCTCTCCACTAAATGAGAAACAGCTATATGACCCTACCTTTTAATTGTGAAAAGAAGGCCCTTCCTTTCAGACAATCAGTGGGTTTTTGATGGACATTTGGACTCTGGCTCCGCCCACTCTAACTCAGCGTGTTTTTAGTCATCAATAGAAGACAAGTTTGGCTGACGACCAAGTTTTCAGTATTTAGTTTAGAAGTCTTATGCATGCATCTGCAATGTTGGGGCTTTATTTTGTTAGGGACTGTTTATGATGATTACTGCATGCTACTGAAACCTGGTTAGTGTTGGTTATCTTGTTACATATGTCTAAGTACAGAATTGCCAGTTAATGTAACTATTGCATGGTTTATTTATTATTATTATGAGTATGATGTGCATGTTACTATTATGTAAAGAAAGTGTGTTATTTTTCAAGTAAGTTAGTAGAAGATTCTAGAAGGCATGTTGCGCGCTCGCATGCGCACTTGATTTATGGCCTATTAGATAAGCTCTTTAGCTGGCTGGAGAGAGGTCATTAATCGTGACTGGCAGCAGTAATTAGCCTCTCACTCTCAGCCAAGATGTTGACATCTTATCTGTTGTTTTGTGAATGTGTCTGCAATGGTATTCTTTCTAGGCTATGTAGCCTTCAGTTCCAATTGTATCGCTCCATTATTGCTGTTAATATGAACATATATTCTCCTTTCCTTCTAGAACCACAAGATCTCTTCTGATGGGACTGTAGTGGAGCAGGTCGAGAGCTTCCTCAATGTCCACATCACACCATTGTGAAGAGGACACAACAACGCCTCTTCCCCCCTCAGGAAAGAGGCGAAGAATTTTCATGAGGGTCGTGGGTAGTGTGTACGGTCCAGTACATCACTGGGGCCCGAGCTCCCTGCCATTTAGGACCTCTATACCAGGGGGTGTAAGAGGAAGGCCCTAAAAATTGTCAGACTCCAGCCACCCAAGTCAAAGACTGTTCTCTCTGCTACTGTATGGCAAGCTATACCGATGCACCAAGTCTGGAAGCACTGTGTATATACCCAAGTTAATGTTGCTCATTGTGTATTTATTCCTTGTGTTATTATTTTTCTCTTCATTGTTGGGAAGGGCCCGTAAGTAAGCATTTCACTGTTAGTCTATACCTGTTTAGAAGCATGTGACAAATAACATTTTATTTTTGATGTGTGTGCAATTGTGTGGTGGTGACTAAGAGAATAAAACTCTACCATGGTCCTTTGAGACAAATTCTTACTTGGCTTCAGTGAAAATGTTCCAGTACCCAGAAGAAGAGCCGTTTCCGTGCCCCAGGATGCAGACATTTTGAAAATTACAGGCCTCTCTCATCTTTTTAAGTGGGAGAACTTGCACAATTGGTGTCTGACTAAATACTCTTTTGCCCCACTGTATGTATATATATATAAGTCCATACATATATAAGTCCAAAAATGGATGTAGCAACTACAGATTGCCCCTTTAAGTCTATCAAAAGTGTGCAAGTTTGTATGACAATACAGAGGCGGATGCAAGATGCAAGCAACGATGGTTTAATGAATACAATTTATATCAGCAACAGGACAGACAGACTGTACTCAGACGGAATCCGACCCAGGGACTAGGGCGCATCTTCCGGTGATAGCGTGCTGAGAAATCCAGGGGAGTGTGCCCGGATGGGAAGGAAGGAGCACAGCAGATAATCCACACAAGGGCGGCGAGAGATGAGCACTGACACACGACACAACCTCAGGGAAGTAACAACACAACCTCAGGGAAGTAACAACGATCTGACAACAAGAAACACTGGTTACAGAACATATAAAGGGAAGATAAGTGGTTCCAGCTGGCGCAGACAATCAGGCCGAGATTGGGAACCACGCCCACACAAACACGGGAGAGAGAGAGAGAGAGAGAGAGAGAGAGAAAGAGAAAGAGAGAGGGAGGCAGTGGATTCATGAACCGTGACAATACCCCCCCCCCCTAGGAATGCCTCTTGGCGTTCCCAGGCGAATTTACCTGTCGATTGAAATCATCGATAAGGGAGTGATCCAGAATGTCCCTAGCATGTACCCAACTTCTCTCCTCCGGGCCGTAACCCTCCCAGTCCACCAGGTACTGGAATCCGCGTCCCCTCCTTCTAGAGTCCAAAATACGATTGACAGAAAAGGTGGGTTCCCCATCAACAAGTCGTGGCGGCGGGGGAACCGGGACCGGCGGGTTAATGCGTGCCTGAAACACAGGTTTTATTTTAGACACATGAAAGGTAGGATGAATTCTCCTATATGCCGGAGGAATCTTGAGCCGGACCGCCACCGGACTAATGATCCTGGTGACTCTGAACGGGCCGATAAATTTGGGGGCAAGCTTGTTCGAAACGGATCGGAGTGGAATGTTCTTAGTAGAAAGCCACACTCTTTGGCCAACGACGTATACCGGAGGCTTCGACCGGTGGCGATCGGCCTTAGCCTTGGTGCGCGCCCCCACCCGGAGAAGAGTCTCACGGGCTCTGCTCCATGCGTGACGGCACCTCTGGATGAAAGCGTGAGCGGAGGGAACAGTGATCTCGGACTCCGTACTGGGAAAGATAGGTGGCTGGTAACCTGAACTACACTCAAACGGAGAGAGACCCGTGGCTGCCACTGGCAACGAATTGTGAGCGTACTCAACCATAGAGAGTTGTTGACTCCAGGAAGAGGGATTCTTAGAAACCAAACATCGCAACACTCTCTCCAAATCTTGGTTGGCCCTCTCCGTTTGACCGTTGCTCTGGGGATGAAACCCTGAAGACAGGCTGACACTCGCTCCCAGTAACCTACAAAACTCTTGCCAAAACGTGGACACAAATTGGGGCCCCCTGTCAGAAAACTACGTCCATCGGCAGGCCATGTAAGCGAAAGACGTGATCCACGACAGTTACCGCTGTCTCCTTGGCAGATGGTAATTTAGGCAAGGGAATAAAATGAGCCGCCTTCGAGAACCGGTCCACCACGGTCAAAACAACTGTCTTGCCCTGGGAGGGTGGAAGGCCGGTAACAAAATCTAGCGCGATGTGGGACCAGGGTCTCGAAGGGACCAACAGCGGTTGGAGTAACCCATCTGGGGGTCGATTAGAAGTCTTCCCAGTGGCACAAACTGAGCAAGCCAAGACGAAACTGTGAATGTCACGAGCCATCAGTGGCCACCAAAAGCGTTGCTTAACCAAAAAGATAGTGCGGCTGACTCCTGGATGACACGCGACGTTGGAGCAATGCCCCCACCGAATAACATCGGACCGACACCCCTCCGGCACAAACAACCGATTAGGCGGGCAACCGGGCGGAGGCGTTACCCCTTCTAAGGCCGTTTTGACCCTCGATTCAACCTCCCATGTGAGTGTGGAGACCACTAGGGTCCCGGGTAGGATGCACTCTGGAGTGGATGGGCGTTCGGAATGGTCAAAAATGCGAGAAAGGGAATCGGGTTTGACATTCTTGGAACCCGGGCGATACGAGAGAGAGAAGTCAAAACGTCCGAAAAAGAGTGCCCACGGCGCCTGCATGGAGTTGAGTCGCTTGTCGGATCTGATATATTCCAAAATTCTTGTGATCGGTCCAAACTATAAAAGGTACCCCCGACTCCTCTAACCAATGGCGCCACTCCTCCAGTGCTAACGTCACTGCCAACAACTCTCTGTTGCCAATGTCGTAGTTGCGTTTCGCAGGTGATAACCGATGGGAAAGGAACGCGCAAGGGTGCATCTTGTCGTCAGAAGAGGAACGTTGGGAAAGTACCGCACCTACCCCCACCTCTGAAGCGTCCACCTCCACCACGAACTGACGCGAGGGATCGGGAGCTATGAGGATGGGAGCCGAAACAAAGCGGCTCTTGAGTTTGGCGAATGCAGCCTCGGCTGTATCGGACCACCTGAACGTCACTCTGGGGGAGGTTAAGGCGGTAAGAGGAGCGACTATCTGACTAAAGTTGCGAACAAAACGGCGGTAGAAATTGGCGAATCCCAGAAACCTCTGTAGGGCCTTACGGGAATCTGGGCTAGGCCAATCCACCACAGCCTTAACCTTGTCAGGATCCATGCGAATACCTTCAGTCGAGACGATGTAACCTAGGAATGGAACGGATTGTGCATGAAAAATGCATTTCTCCGCCTTGACAAAAAGTCCATTCTCCAACAACCTCTGAAGCACTCGTCTGACGTGCTGAACGTGTTCCTGGAGAGAAGAAGAAAAAATCAGTATGTCATCCAGGTAAACATATATGAACTGATCAATCATATCTCTCAGCACGTCATTGACGAGTGCCTGGAAAACCGCTGGGGAGTTGGATAGCCCAAAAGGCATGACCAAATATTCGAAGTGCCCTCTGGGGGTGTTAAACGCGGTCTTCCATTCGTCCCCCCTTATGCGAACCAAATGATATGCATTACGTAAATCCAACTTAGTGAACACGGATGCTCCCTGTAACCTTTCAAAGGCTGAGGACATCAACGGTAAGGGATAGGTATTCTTCACTGTGATGTTATTCAACCCACGGTAATCAACGCAAGGACGCAGAGATCCGTCCTTCTTCCCCACAAAGAAGAACCCCGCCCCCGTTGGAGAAGAGGAAGGACGAATGAATCCAGATGCCAGAGAATCAGAGATGTATCTCTCCATAGCCTCCCTCTCCGGAACAGAGAGTGAATATAACTTGCCTTTAGGCGGAGACTCACCTGGCAATAATTATATTGCACAGTCATAGGGACGATGCGGAGGAAGAGAAGCAGCACGGGACTTACTGAACACCTCCTTCAGGTCAAGGTATTCAACGGGCACGTTAGACAAATCCACTGCCTCCTCTAGAAACACAGAATCAGACACAGATGAACAAGCAGACACTAAACAGGACTCAAGACACTTGTTACTCCACATGGATATAGATTTATGAACCCAGTCAACTCTGGGGTTGTGTTGGGTGAGCCAAGGGTGGCCGAGAACTAATGGTGCAAGGAGTGAGTCCATGAGTAGAAATGATAGTGTCTCAGTGTGATTGCCAGAAGTGATGAGTGTGATAGGTTCAGTGGTGTGAGAAATGTTGGGGAGTTCTTGACCATTGAGAGCGTTGACGGATATCTTGTGCGTGAGTGAGTTGATAGGAATCTGGAGTTTGTGAGCGAGCTTGGTGTCCATGAAATTACCCTCTGCTCCTGAGTCCAGTAAGGCTTGGGTGTCGTGTGTGTGGGTGGCCCATCTTAGTCTTACCGGGAGGAGAGTAGATGATGAGGTCTTCTCTGTGGTGACACCACCCGATAGTAGCCTCATGCTTACTACCGGGCCTGATCTTTTACCGGGCAGGAGTGGATAAAATGGCCCGCTCTACCACAGTAGAGACAGAGTCCTTGGGATCTCCGCCTCTCCCTCTCTTCCCGAGAGAGGCGCGCTCTCCCCCGCTGCATGGGTTCGTGAGCGGAGGCTGAACTGGCCGTGTTCCCGCCGCTGGCATGCCAGCCCTCCGTGTCGTTATACGGTCTGTTAGGGCATGCTCGGCGGCCAATACGACTCAGACGAGCGTCGACCCTCAAGGCTAGTTCCACTAGTCCATTTAAACTCCTGGGAAGGTCCAGAACATAAATCTCCTTCTGGATCCGGTCCTCCAGCCCATGCAGGAACATGTCCCACTGCGCCTCCTCGTTCCACTGACACTCTGCGGCCAGAGTGCGGAATTGGATGGAGTATTCCGATACGGAACGGTCTCCTTGGCGAAGGTCAGCGAGTAGTCTGGCCGCCTCTCTACCCGCCACAGCCCGATCGAAAACCCTTCTCATCTCCTCAGAGAGTGTCTGGAAAGAGGTGCAGCATGGGTCCTGGTTCGCCCACACCGCCGTTCCCCAAAGAGCCGCTTTGCCTGATAGCAGTGTGAGTACGAATGCTACCTTAGACTGTTCACGGTTGAAGGTCCGTGGCTGCAACGAGAAATGCATGGAACATCTCATAAGAAAAGCTCTGCAATAGTCAGGATCACCTGAATAACCCTCTGGTGTCGGTAGCCGTGGCTCTAGCTGGGAATCCGGCTCTGGCAGGGCGGGATGAACTGCCGGTGTAGGTGGCGCAGCGGAACCCCTCAGATGTTGTAATTGTTGGGTCAGCTGGGATACCTGCGTCGCAATGGCTTGTACTGCCCGACCTGTGCTGGAGACGTTCTCCTCTTGTTGATCCATTCTCGTGATACTGCGGGAAATGAATTCGGTCAGACTCGTTGAACTCGCTGCATCCATGGTCTGGTCAGATCGTTCTATGACAATACAGAGGCGGATGCAAGATGCAAGCAACGATGGTTTAATGAATACAATTTATATCAGCAACAGGACAGACAGACTGTACTCAGACGGAATCCGACCCAGGGACTAGGGCGCATCTTCCGGTGATAGCGTGCTGAGAAATCCAGGGGAGTGTGTCCGGATGGGAAGGAAGGAGCACAGCAGATAATCCACACAAGGGCGGCGAGAGATGAGCACTGACACACAACACAACCTCAGGGAAGTAACGACACAACCTCAGGGAAGTAACAACGATCTGACAACAAGAAACACTGGTTACAGAACATATAAAGGGAAGATAAGTGGTTCCAGCTGGCGCAGACAATCAGGCCGAGATTGGGAACCACGCCCACACAAACACGAGAGAGAGAGAGAGAGAGAGAGAGAGAGAGAGAGAGAGAGAGAGAGAGAGAGAGAGAGAGAGAGAGAGAGAGAGAGAGAGAGAGAGAGAGAGAGAGAGAGAGAGAGAGAGAGAGAGAGAGAGAGAGAAAGAGAAAGAGAGAGGGAGGCAGTGGATTCATGAACCGTGACAGTTTGACCATGTGTCCATTAGGCCTATGGATGATTTTTTTATCAGCATGAATTAGATTGAGCAATAAAAGCTCCACTTTTATTCCATAGGCTGGGATCTGCACTATGCAGCTGTTGCAAGAGTGCATTTTTTCACTGGCTGTCCACTGGTTTCAAAACTTATTGAATTCAAACATTATTGGGTTCAAATACACTTTTAGATTTGTGAAGCCATCCACAACAACCACAATCCTTAAGGCGCAAATAGCTAAATGAGAGTGCAGCAGTGTGATTCACATCAATGCGCTACGTAGATATCAATAATAAGTGATATCTGTATCGACGTAGACTACACCACTGCTGTCATCCTTACCTCCAAGCGTTTATTCAAGTTGGATAATCTTTGGATGCCAACAGCAGCCGCACCATTGGAAGGCATAGTTTAGACTGTATTCTACAAAAGCCTATTCCTGCTCTTTTCCCGTGATCCATCAAACACATTTGGTGTGTCATCATAGTGTCTCTGACTTGTGGTCAGACTCGCTCAGCTGGAACATATTTACATTTGAGCCTTTTTTCAACGGTGATTTGAATGTCCATGAGAAAACAGAGAAGTGTCAAATACTTTTTTCCCCCACAAACATCCTTTCTGAATTTAAAATGAATCCTTGAAGTAATCATCCAGTGTTTCAAAAGTATCTGTAATCCGATTACAATATTTTAGCTGGTAACAGATTACAGTTACCGTTTTTTGTAATCCCTTACGGATTACATGTAATCTGTTACTCCCCTACCCTGCTAATGAATATTGTCTAAGTACAGAATTGAAAGGTAACATGACTATTGTATGGTTGTATTTATTATTATGAGTATGAGATGAAAGCTACTATTATGTGAAGAAAGTGTGTTATGTTTCACCTAAATTAGAAGAAGATTCTAGATGGCCTGGTGCGCTCTCACATGCACACTTGATTCGTGGCCTATTAGATAAGATCTTTAGCTGGCTGGAGAGAGGTCATAAACCGTGACTGGCACCAGTAATTAGCTTCTCTCTCTGCCAAGATGTTGACATCTTATTTGTAGCTGTGTGAAAATGTGTCTGCAATGATATGCTATCTAGTCTACAGTTCCAATTGTATAGCTGCATTATTGCTGTTAATAAGTACATATATTTTCCTTTCCTTTTAGAACCACATGATCACTTCTTATGTAAGTGTGTGTATGCAACTGTGTGGTCGTGACTAAGAGAATAAAACTTTGGACACATCTGCCTTGTAATTGCCGGACAGCCTGTAGCGACCCAGAGCCTTAACAATCAGCATTAAAGAGATGAATGAGTTAAAGTTCATGAGTCAAGCATGGCGCAAAGCGCACACAACAACGCAGACTATTTTCTCTATTGTTGCATGTGGGCACAATATCTTTCCTGAGAGTTTGGGTAGAAGGAAGAGGAGTAAGAGGATGACATTTCGATGCTGTGGTAAATGGCCTGAGGGCATGGTATCTCCAGTATCTCCTTCCTCCCCAGTGAACTCTCTCAGCCGCTGGGCGTGACGACGTAAAGAGACAGAGGCTGAGG
Source organism: Oncorhynchus gorbuscha (assembly GCF_021184085.1). Taxonomy (NCBI): domain Eukaryota; kingdom Metazoa; phylum Chordata; class Actinopteri; order Salmoniformes; family Salmonidae; genus Oncorhynchus; species Oncorhynchus gorbuscha. Next base: position 20,689,546 of record NC_060182.1, on the reverse strand, counting down.
GAGAGTATCTCAGTTAATGGGAACCCCTCCAGATCCAACCAAGGAGGAGATGGATGTGTCTCAGCCTCCGGGCAGAACCCCTCTTTCTCCTTGCATTCACACATGCACATGTACACACACACACATTCACAGACACACAGAGACACACACAAACTCTCTTTGTATGCAGATGTGTAATGAATCCCTCAGCGCTAGTCTCTCACATCACTTATTTACAATGAGGCATGAAAAACTGACCTTTGAAATAATTGGTGAGATATTCCGAGGATTATAATCACCTGGATGCAATGTGAGAAAGGTGAAATCCTGGTAAATATGCCCTTAGGTGCTTTATCACTAAAATAAAATCCATATGTCCACAGACACAAGAAGAATCGATGACAATAGGTGCCAGACATTACTGTAGTATTCACTCTTGTGTTTTTGCAGACATTACTTTAGTATACTAAGCAGTCACTGTAGTGTTTTTGCGGACATGACAGTAGTATAAAGTGTGTGTGTGTGTGTGTGTGTGTGTGTGTGTGTGTGTGTGTGTGTGTGTGTGTGTGTGTGTGTGTGTGTGTGTGTGTGTGTGTGTGTGTGTGTGTGTGTGTGTGCGTGTGTGCGTGTGTGCGTGTGTGCGTGTGTGCGTGTGTGCGCGTGTGCGCGTGTGCGCGTGTGCGCGTGTGCGCGTGTGCGTGTGCGTGTGTGTGTGTGTGTGTGTGTGTGTGTGTGTGTGTGTGTGTGTGTGTGGTATTGTTGCTATTGGTTTATTTCTGAACAACCCTTTTGTGACCATGCTGCCTTGAGGAAATGTTTGGTTTGTGGTCGGTTGTTCTGAATGGTATGTGTCGACTTTGACCATCAGTGAGTTTACTTGTGTGACAATAGTCAATATGTTCAATATGTAAAGCCACTGCAAGTATGTCCTTTTGTTTTCAGTTAGTTTGTTTGGAGAGGCTTTGCTGGTTTGAGGTCCAGGCAGATGATTGGCAGCGCCCTCCAATAAACAAGGTGACGTCTTTAAGTAAAATATCTATTGTTTACGTAAATGCCGTGGTTAACTGTTTTTCTACCATCAGAAGTACAGAATTGCTTTTCACTGTTTTTGGCCATCTTGTGATCTTGGTGAGCTGAATCTCTGTGAAAGCTCTGTTGTATTTCAGATAGCTTCAGTATCTAGTGGAAGTTCCTAAGAATACTTTTTGGTGTACACTTGTTAATGTATGTTATTTATCTGTCTCAAACAAGCAAACCTGATCCTCTAAGCTTGAATCAACTTTGCTTGTTCTTTATCTGCCTCTGTGCTGTTTCCCTTTAATGGGCCTAGAACCTGCGTCTAACGTTTAGATGTTACAATTGTAATAAACATTTATTTTTGCCAAGGTGTCTGGTCTGTTGCATTTCTCAGAGCTGTTTAGCCACCTCAACACGTGGCTTGTCACGAACCTGTGTCTTGTGTTCTGGTTGAGGTGTTCCCCTCATTAAACAAGGACTGCCGTAGTTTGGTAGTTGTGCTATTTTAGCTAACCCTTATCAGCAGGTAAGGGTTACTATGTTTATATGACACTACAATGTCATGTTCACAAAAACACTGCAGTAAATAATGCAATATACTACAGTCATGTCTGCAAAAACACTGCAGTAAATAATGCAGTATACTACAGTCATGTCTGCAAAAACACTGCAGTAAATAATGCAGTATACTACAGTCATGTCTGCAAAAACACTGCAGTAAATAATGCAGTATACTACAGTCATGTCTGCAAAAACACTGCAGTAAATAATGCAATATACTACAGTCATGTCTGCAAAAACACTGCAGTAAATAATGCAGTATACTACAGTCATGTCTGCAAAAACACTGCAGTAAATAATGCAGTATACTACAGTCATGTCTGCAAAAACACTGCAGTAAATAATGCAGTATACTACAGTCATGTCTGCAAAAACACTGCAGTAAATAATGCAGTATACTACAGTCATGTCTGCAAAAAACACTGCAGTAAATAATGCAATATACTACAGTCATGTCTGCAAAAACACTGCAGTAAATAATGCAGTATACTACAGTCATGTCTGCAAAAAACACTGCAGTAAATAATGCAATATACTACAGTCATGTCTGCAAAAACACTGCAGTAAATTATGCAGTATACTACAGTCATGTCTGCAAAAACACTACAGTGATGTCTACGGTAAAGTCCGCAATAAGACTACAGTGAATAACATAGTATATAAACATAGTAATACTAGACCTGGGTTCCCCAACTGGCAGCCTGCGGGTCATTTTATTTTGCCCCCCCCCCAATTTTTTTTTACAGCAAAAAAAGTTTATTTCATTTTTATTGTTGGACATAAAAGACTATAAAAACACCACACAAAAAATTGGGAAATATGTTTCAATGTATTCCCACGCATAAAATAGGGATATATGATCAAATACAAATGTAAGAAAGATTTGAAATTATTGTTTTTAGTCAAATGTTATATCTGTTTGGGCTTCTTGCTGTCAATTTGAAGTCTCCAAATGATTTGTTATGTTCCGGCCCCCTGACCATCTGTTCAAGACAAAACATCTGCCCGCGGCTGAATCTACTTGATGATCCCTCATTTAGACCATAGTATACAATATTATTTTTTTATATTGGTTAGCTGTAAATGTGTAAAAACCAATCATTAAAAAAGGACACAATTAGGACCACAACGGAAATAATGTTATTCTCATCAAATTTCTAAATGCATTGTATCTACATTTGTGGTTGTATTATGTTTTAAAATAGTCAAATCAAATCAATCAATCAAGAGATACTACAGTGTGGACAATAATATTCTACAATAAACTACACAATTCTATAGTAAGCACTACATGATCGAGGGGGATCCTTAGACTAAATCCCTGGCATGACCTCCCCAAGGAGAGCACATAAAAATCAAAACTGCATCGACGCAGCTAGCAGTCCAATCGATCAAAAGATTCTAATGTAAGCAGTACGTGATCGCAGAATACTACAGTGTGTAGTATAGTATTCTACAGTATATTACAACATTCTAAAGTAAGCACTACATCACAGGTGTCAAATTAATTCCATGGAGGGCCGAGTGTCTGCAGGGTTTTGCTTCTCCCTTAAGGTCACTAATTAGTAAAGAACTCCCTTCACCTGGTTGTCTAGGTCTTAACTGAAAGGAAAAACCCAAAACCTGCAGACACTAGTCCCTCCATGGAATGAGTTTGACACCCCTGCACTACACAACTGAGGAATACTACAGTGCGTGGTATAGTATTCTATAGTATGTAGAATGCTATACTCCATGCTATACTCCATCATTCTAAAGTAAGCACTACATGATCAAGGGATACTACAATGTGGAGTATAACATTCTACAGTATACTACAGAATTCTATAGTAAGTACTATAGTATTCTATAGTAAACTGTAGGATTTTTATATGTGGGAGATCTCTTTGTTTGAGAACAAGGAAGGTAATCTCCTTGACGTCTGACAGGTCAAAGGGTCACGGGGTCATGGCTATGACTGATGCCATGGCGTTGCATGTACCCGTGTGTTTCTGCAAGACAAGCTTTTATTCCTAGAATCCCAGCACTCAGAAGAATCCTGTTACCGAGTGCCTACCTACAGTACAGTATTAGACATTCCATATGACTCTGTCTGACCTCAGTACAAAACCCCCAAAACATTATAATTTCTTCTCCAAGCAAGTTAAGCAGCCACACTAAATTCACCAAAATCGAATATCTGAATCTTACATCTGCAATGGACTCAGGCGTTGAGAGTGAAAGATCAGCTCAATCTTCCTCTATTACACATGGTGTCAGACAGTACCTGACTGTGACAAAGGGAGGGAAGGAAAGAGAGAAAGATGAAAGAGATGATGAGTGCGCTGTAGCATGTGGAGCGGAGTGCCAATCACGTTCTCCGTCTCGAGGAACACACAGCCGCCTCTCAGGTTATTGAGGGATAATGGAATTCTCAGAGTCACGCCGCACAGCTTAAGACAGAGATTCAATCTGAAGAGAAATAATGCAAACTTTGTTTTGTTTCTCTCTGTCTGTGTGTTGGGATTCCAGTGTGGTGAAAGATGGAGAATTTGTTTGTATATTTGGATCCCCATTAGCTTTAGCAGAAGAAGCAGCTGCTCTTCCTGGGGTCAACAAATAACACAAAACATGACAGTAACGAAACACTGATACACTGAAAGACAAGGACAGTCACACAAACAATACAACAACAACAACAAAAAATGTGTGTGTGTGTGTGTGTGTGTGTGTGTGTGTGTGTGTGTGTGTGTGTGTGTGTGTGTGTGTGTGTGTGTGTGTGTGTGTGTGTGTGTGTGTGTGTGTGTGTGTGTGTGTGTGTGTGTGTGTGTGTGTGTGTGTGTGTGTGTGTGTGTGTGTGTGTGTGTGTGTGTGTACCCTCACAGTCCCTGCTGTTCCATGAGATGTGGTTTAATCAATTTTTAAAGGTAATTTAGCTTTTTGCTTGAGCAATTGATGATGAAAGGTAGTTCCATGCGATCGTGGCTCTGTGAATTTGTTTTGGACTTGGGGACTGTGAAGAGTGTCTTTGTAAGACTGTGTCTTGTGGGGTATGTGTGGGTGTCTGAGCTGTATGTAATTTGATTATGTAGACAATCTGACATTTTCATCACAGTAATATTTATCATTAAAACTATGTGAGGCAATTAATTTATCATCAACCCTCAACCAGGAAAGACTGGTATGCATGTTGTTGATGCTAGTTCTGTATGTCCAGTTAAGGGCAAGATGTGCAGCTCTGTTTTGAGCCAGCTGCAGCATTGCCAGGTCTTTCTTTGCTTCCCTTGACCATATTACAAGACAGTAATCAATATGGGACAAAACCAGAGCCTTAGCAACTAGTACAGTTGACTTTTGTGTCAAAGAACATGTTTTTATAACAGACATACCCCTCCCCATCTTCAGATCTTCACAACAACTTTGGCAATATGACTTGACCATGATAATTTACCATCCAATGTTATACCTAGGAGCTTCCTCAACTTGCTGAGGTTTAGGTCTTAGAGAATGTTTTGAACCAAATACAATGCTTTTAGCTTTAGATGTATTTAAGACCAGTTTATTAATAATCACCCATTCTGACACTGACTGTAACACCTTATTTAGAACTTCTGTGAGCTCTCTGGCTTTGTGTGCTGACATGTAGAGTGTGGAATCACCTGCATACATAATCATTCTAGATTTGCAAAAATAGAGAAACGTAGCGGCCCAAGGCAACACAGCACTTTATATAGCTAATGTTAGGGAAGCTTCCACTGGAGTGAACTATTTGGGTTCTATTGGATAAATAACTCTCCAGCCACAAGATGGCATGGCAGGTGATGTAAAGCCATAGCAAGTGAGTTTCTTCAATAACAATTTATGATCAACAACATCAAAGGCTGCACTAAAATATAACAATACAGCTCCAACTATCATTGTATTATCCATTTATTTTAACCAATCATATGTCATCTGAGTCATTGCAGTACAGTTGAGTGTCCTTCTTTATATGTATCCTGAAAGTCAGTAGTTAACTTGTTCTCTGAAAAATAGCATTGTATTTGGTCAAACACCATTCTTTCCATCAGTTTACTAAAAGAGATTCATTCTGCTGGAGGAGAGAGATCAACACTGAAAGAAATCAGAGTAGTGACTTTGGCCTCCCAGCAACAACCTGGCGAAGAGCCTGACATGTGGGCACAAGTCACAATGCCCCAAAGTAGCACCTAAATATAGGGCTAGGATTAAACATGTTTGTGAAATGAAACACCTCGATCCAGTGAGGAAGTTTAGGGGCACAGCCGAAGCAAACCCTGCTGATTCTCATTTCTCCCATGTTTTCTGTCTCAGAGCCCATACTTTGTGATACACGCCTGTCCTCTCGCCCCCTGCAGTTCATATAAGGAAATCAGTCAATATAAATTAATTAATTTGGTCCTAATCTATGGATTTCACATGACTGGGCAGGGGTGCAGCCATGGGTGGGCCTGGGAGGGCATAGGCCCACACACTGGGGAGCCAGGCCCAGCCAATCAGAATGAGCTTTACCCCACAAAAGGGCTTTATTAGAGACAAAAATACTCCTCAGTTTCATCAGCTGCCCGGGTGGCTGGCCTCAGAAGAAGCAGGATGTGAAGGTCCTGGGCTGGCGTGGTCTAAGGTTGTGAGGCCCGTTGGACGTTCTTCCAAATTCTCTAAAACAACATTGGAGGTGGCTTATGATAAAGAAATGAACATTAAATTCTCTGGTAACACATTTTAAAGTGGCCCTTTATTGTCCCCCCCCCAGCACAAGGTACACCTGTGTAATGACCATGCTTATTAATCAGCTTCTTGATATGTCACACCTGTCAGGTGGATGGACTATCTTGGCAGGAGAAAGGAGAAATGCTCACTAACAGAGATGTAAACAAATTTGTACACAAGATTTGAGAGAAAAAATATGTTCGTATGGGATCTTTTATTTCAGCTCATGGAACACTTTACATGTTGCATTTATATTTTTGTTCAGTATATATTTTGGTACATGTAACACTTCTTGGAGTGAGGTCGAACTGGTCTCTCATGTGCGTCCAGCCCCCATGGTATTAGACAGGTGTGAGCTGCCTGCAGCCAATGGATGGATATGTGGACCGCATTGACTAGTGAGAGGGAGTCAGTGAGGCTGAAGATGTGCTCACTGTAACTCACTTAGGCTTCACCAGGCACTACATACAGCTGAGAGAGTTATACTTTAATACCCTACCCTCCAATTAGGGCTCCAACTAGGGTTCTCCTGTTGGGACAGCTGAAGAACCCTTGGAACCCCTTTTTCTAAAAGTGTACATCTGTTGAACCCCACCGCAATGTAAAATACAAAACCTGTCATTAAAACACAACATTTCACCACTTCTAAAAGCAATAGAGGGATATAATGTCTTTCTCACAACCTTTGGCTTTAACAGTAAATGGCCATTACCCTCTATTAGCCCATCAGTCCATAGTTAGTATGCAGTTGGTGTGTTGGGTTTGACTGAAGAGCAACATAGAACAACCAGCCTTCCAGACCCCCTCTGACCTCAGTGTCCAGATATTGCCTCATCACCAGTCCCCCACCCAGCAACCTCCATGACCAGGGCCTGTACCCATCACTCACACTCAGCCACAGTGACCCCTGTCAGGGCAGTGTCAATGCCAGGTTAGAGGTGTATGTCACATTGTCACTCCATCCACACGCCAGCTCTTCTGTTTATATGTTTATTTTACTTTTTCTCTTTCTGAATCTGTCTGTTTCCATCCTGTCTGTCTCTCATCAGCTAGTAGCCACCACACAGAGAGCCTTCTGTCCCTGGCAGCTGTCTGGTCAGTATTTCTTACCTCTGACTGCTTCAGTTAGGCCTCTGTGTTATTTTCCCTCTCACTCCCTCTTTCTCTCTTGCTCTCACACTCTCCCTCTTAGTTGGATTCCACCTCTGTTTCACTGTTCTCTCACTTACACCCACATATTAGGCTTCGGGAACTTTGGGGACACTTGCCGCCTCTCTTTCTGACTCACCTATCTTTTGATGTGTGTTTCCCTTGCTCTGTTGGGTTCACTTTTGCAAAACTTCTCCTTCTCGCCCTGAGTGTTGAGAGAACATTCCAAACAGCCACTGGTGGCATTCTGGTTCTCCATGGGAGAAAAACTCTGAAAAACAAGCCCAAACTCTAGCCATTACTGAACCTGTGAGCAGTCAGGGGCTGTATGATTCAGCTTGAAGAGTTAATTAAGTAAAATAATTTCCCTTGATTATGTCCAACTTCCTACATTATCACGCTTATCAGATCTGCAAGTGGAAACCAAAACTTTATAAACTTCCTCACGACTGAAAACAATTCATAACAAGGACAGTGGAAAGTAAACAGTGGATGTTGAGGAAGACAAGCATCATTGCAGAGTGTATATTTAAGATGTCCTCTTCGCCAGCATATACTGTAGACCTGCTCTCTAATTGTTATGATTCCCCACTCTTAATAACCCTCCTCCAACCTCCTTTTGTATTTGGTCTTATTGATGAGAGGTGAAGGAAGGAAGCGCTTGCCTTAATTATAGTCTAGTGCCTATAAGCATCGCACAAGGGAACTCCATTAGGGACAGAGCGCCTCCAGAACAGTGTCATGAAAAAACAACTGCCAAAAAGCATGGCTGTTTAAAATGTGAACTACCCACAACTTTAACACCCAGCAAGTGCACGTAACATGAGGGAAGAGCAGACTAGACCTACAGTAACATGAGGGGAACATGTCACCTATCAGTGAGTCCTTTTTTTCAGTGCATACATTTAAATATCTGAATCATAGAGTTGTTAGATATAAAGAGTGCTATAACTACATTTCAGTCATTTAGCAGACAGTCTTATCCAGAGCGACTTACATTAGTGCTGTCACACCCTGATCTGTTTCACCTGTCCTTGTGATTGTCTCCATACTCTCCAGGTGTCGCTTATTATCCCCGGTGTATATATCCCTGTGTTTCCTGTCTCTCTGTGCCAGTGTTTTTCCTTGCTCCGATTTTTTCCCCAGTCTCTTTTGGTTCTAGTTCTCCTGGTTTCGACGCTTGCCTGTCCTGACTCCGAACCCACCTGCCTGACCACTCTGCCTGTTCTGTCTTCAAGCCTGCCTATCCCCTTGTACTGTTTGGACTCGGATTTGGTTACTGAACCCCTGCCTGGCCTGCCCTCGAGACGGCCCTTCGTCTGGTACCTTTTTGGACTCTCACCCGGTTTATGACTCTCGCTTGTCCCTGACCTACCTCTTGCCTACGCCTTGGATTAATACATTTCGGGACTCAACCATCTGCTTCCTGTGTCTGCATTTGGGTCTCACCTTGTGTCCTTATAAGTGCATTCATCATAAGATGTCTAGGTGAGATGACATATCACAATCGTAACAACAACATAGTTATCAGCAAAGTATAGGAAAAGACAAGTGCATACTCTTATCCTACTCCACAGGTAGGTCAGAGGCCACAGAGTTTTCTAGATTCTAATTATATCCTATTAGAACACATCCACTCCATGTACAGTATTTTACTCATTAGAAGCTCTCCCTCATCTGCTTTTACATAGGCTTCAAATGAGCACAGAATTAATCAAATCACAACTCCACTTTCACCATCTTACAGGGTTAGCGAGCACTGGTCTTCCGTAGGCTAGAAAAACCAACAAACACGCAGTTTCTCATCTGCTGTGCTGGGTGCATAACTAATTGGTCCCCGTGCAGCATTTAGACCTATGTCTTTACACACTGTGATTACAGTTTGAGGAGCGGAGACGACTGCAGAAGAGGAGGCCGCACAGGTTAAACATGCTCTGGTGTTAATTGTGCTTCTGTCGCTAGCCGTGTCCCTCACAGAAGGACCTAACTTCAGTTCTGCAGAGTGTCCCTGGTGTGGTTTAACTAGATAAGCTACAGTATATCTCCTACGTAAGGTGTGGAGGTTTGGCTAGAAATCAGCAAGATCTTTGCACTTCATAGCTTGTATTTCCGCTAGGCTTGGGCAGCACGTTTTGATAGGGGTTGCGTTTTATATTGAAAGTCTGTGTTTTTTGCTTCAATAGGTGGACAGGGACATGCAACTATAGTTTTCCTTCACAGAAAATACTTCAGTGCAACATTCGGCAAAAAATAGCTTCATTTTCATCAGAATACAACAAAAGTGCAAAGCTAATCCAGTACATGAGCTTACAATGAAACATTTGTTGGAAGGTGAACCTTTTCCCCAGTCTGAGGTCCTGAGAGTTCTGGAGCAGGTTGTTATCAAGGATCTCTCTATATTTTGCTCCGTTCATCTTTCCCTCGATTCTGACTAGTCTCCCTGACGCTGAAAAACATCCCCATATCATGATGATGCCACCACCACGCTTCACCGTAGGGATGGTGCCAGGTTTCCTCTAGACGTAACTTTTTGGCCTGAATGCCAAGCGTCACATCTTGGTTTCATCGGACCAGAGAATCTTATTTCTCATGAGGCAGCAGGGTAGCCTAGTGGTTAGTGTTGGACTAGTAACCGAAAGGTTGCAAGTTCGAATCCCCGAGCTGACAGGATACAAATCTGTCGTTCTGCCCCTGAACAGGCAGTTAACCCGTCATTGAAAATAAGGATTTGTTCTTAACTGACTTGCATAGTAAAAAGAAATGGTCTGAGTACTTTACGTGCCTTTTGGCAAACTCCAAGTGGCCTGCCTTTTACTGAGGAGTGGCTTCAGTCTGGCCACTCTACCATAAAGGCCTGATTGGTGGAGTGCTGCAGATAAGGTTGTCCATTCTGTTTTTTTTTGCAAACACTCCCAAAAACCTGGTTTTCTCTGTCATTATGGGGTATTGTGTGTAGATTGATGATTTAAAAAAACAACGTAATTTTAGAATAAGGCTGTAACATATCAAACTGTGGAAAACGTCAAAGGGTAAGAATACTTTCTGAAGGCACTGTATGGGTTTCTGAGCTGTGTGTTAGCTGTTTGAACAGAGTGCATAATGTCCCCAGTCCAACAGCTTCGCAAATTAGGATATATTGTTTCCATTTTAGAATAAGGCTGTAATGTATCAAACTGTGGAAAAAGTCAAGAGGTCTGAGCTGTGTGGTAGCTGTTTGAACAGACAGTGCATAATGGTCCCAGTCCAGCCGCTTCGCAAGTTAGGACAATATTTCTTGCGCTCCTCAAAGATTTCCATCAGGTGTGGGCGGGACCACGAGTGCATTAATAAATGTGCGCTTGAGGGATGTGGTGAGCTCACATGGCGCATGAGAGGCACCATGTCTCGCACCTGTGACCGCGAGGGGCTGATGTCGAGCCTTCTGGCCATCTATTCTTAATGTGGTTTTCTTCTTATTGACTCACAGCACAGGAGCATAGCTATATTACCACAGGTTTAAATTCGATGAGAATTTAGGAAAATAATGACATGGAGATGGCGCACAACAACGTCCTTTCCAACATGACGCACCAATGAATGTCTATAATTGGAAATAAAATACAGATATAGGGTCTGTAACTAGTAGGTTTATGAATGAATCCAAACATTTTCATAGTTGACATTTAGTGTAGGCCTAATCAAAACAAACGACTAGTAAGTAAAGCCACACTCGCAAAATAAGTGAATTAATTTAAATCGGTGTTCTGCCAAATTATCGCACACACATATGATAAGAAGATTTATGAATGAATCCTCTCTTTTAGTTATCATCATCAAGTGCCAATTTCACTCCCACAGATTAGGCTGGTCGGCCCAGCTGGCGCCCAAGAGAATAACCCGACATCGTCCTCTAGAGGTTATAACTGACTTTAATCCAATTGCGCACGAATTTGTGACATCATTTGAATCCTATGAAAGGAATCCTATGAAATTACTACAACGTGGTTGGCGTGACGATGGTAACCACTGACTATAAATGGCTGGACTTGTAGTATCTGCACATACCTCTAAACTTGGCCTCAATCGGTCTCCAAGCGCTGCAAAAGGCAAACAACAACCTTTCTAGTTGGTTTGCTGCAATTAGGTTATTGAAGGTGCTGTGAGTGACACGAGCCAGAAAACAAATCTAAGGTAAGTTTGGGTCACTTTAATTCGTATTTTTGTACATGGACGTGCTCCCAAAAATTATTTGGAAATATCTATTCCAAAAAGGAATTTCCAGTTTTACGCACCAATATTGAAACGTATTATGTGCGTAAAACAGATAGAAAACTCCAAATTCGTTATGCAACGCCAAGTCAATGAATTATTATGCAACCTGCATGCTTTTAAAGTAGTATATCTCCACTAATAATGACATATTCTCTTGTTTTCGAACGACTAGCCAAGTTACCATGAAGTCCGCCTGCCTGATCATTCTGGCATCTCTAGTGGTCTGCAACCTGACGTTGGCTCGAGGACAGGGCATCCCCGCTGAGGAGGAAACGGGGGACCGGCAGACTATTGACGATATCATCCTACAGAGAGCCGAGAGCCTCCTGCTCCACTCCATTCTCAAAAATATAGGGGATGAGGATGGCGCGAACGGTGCTTAATAGTTGCTTTTTGATCTTTTTGATGTTTTTGGCAAAGTGGCCGCTTTTGACGAGAGCTGTGGTGTTTAACATGAATTACAAAGCAAAGAAATTAACACAAATTAAGATGTTTTATTATCACATTCACCAAATGGTGCAGTGAAATGTGCTGTTTTACAGGGTCGGTCATAGTAGTATGGAGTAAATTAGGGTTACGTACCTTGCCCATGGGCACATCGACGGATTTAACGACCTTTCGGTTGATTAGCCCAACGACGCTCAAACCGCTAGGCTACCTGCCACCCACTGAACACACAAATTCAAGTCATGCATTTTTATGCCTATTTATAGTAACTTTGCACGAAGACAAATCATTCGATTGTATAGTTTCACAAAGACAGATAAACTAAATTATTTCGATTACATGATATTTATACAGAAATAACCCACCATTTCAAATATGTTTTATTCGTGTTTTGTGCAAGATTAACGTGAATAAATTAATATATTTTGTTATTTGTTCGGATGAAAATGAATTTGGAGAGGGCAATCTGTAAAGCGCGCGTGCGTCCATTATTTTCCCACAGTCCTGGCGCCAAAGCACACGGTTTAATGGTGGAAAAATGAAAACAGAAAAAATATACACAGAAAAAAAGTTTTACATAGAAAAAATATATTTGAGATAATATAACTTTCACAGGTAAATGCCATTAACACGGTGTGTGTTCAAGTGGAAATGCATGTACGCATGTCATTACAAGTGGTGGTAGATTGATATTTTCCGCTGTCCCTAAACTAATGATGTATTAATTGTTTTTACAGAAGGGTTGGCCTCTCAGCCAGAGTGGCTGGTGAAGCGGCAGCATCCCGGTAAGAGGTACCAGGAGGAGCTGGAAAAAAGGCAACACCCTGGGAAGCGAGAGGAGGACGAGGACGAGGACGAAGACTATGGCGAGGTTCAAAAAAGACAGCACCCGGGAAAACGCGAAGACGAATTTGACTCTTTTGTGGAGCTCCAGAGAAGACAGCATCCAGGCAAGCGCTTAATACTGGAGCAGATTACAGAGAACCCCGCATTTCTAAGTGAACTCTCCAAACGTCAGCACCCGGGCAAGCGCTACGTGATGTACTACAGTAAGCGCCAGCATCCAGGCAGGCGAGAGGTGGACGACGAGTCAGACGCAGGGGACCTCAGGGAGTTGGAGAAGCGCCAACACCCCGGCAAACGCTACTTGGATAACACTAGCCCGGATTTGGGCGCCAACAGTCCCTGTGACGTGCTGGACCCTGGCTGCAGTAAGGCCAACCTGTTGCTCCAGCTATTAGACAACGTGAACAAGAGTCGCGCGGAGAAGAGACAGCACCCAGGCAAAAGGTCCGCACCTGTCGAGGATTTGACCGAACAGGAGTAACTAGCGGGGCTGGTGGGTGCTGTGTGTGAATGACCGATGTAAAGAATAACATGTGTAAATTGATATAATGAATGATTTATTATGAATATAGTACGGACCCCTCTATCACAGGTAGACTACCATGTCTCTGGAAAGCTTATTTTATGACGAATATCCAGAAAACACGCTCAGAAAGCATCTAGATCGAAAAGTTTCAATCAGATATCATTTATTTTGCGGAAACTTGTTGGTAATTACGCACGCTGATTGTCAGAATTATTAACGCTCATATGGATTTTAAGTTAATGAATAGCTGTGTTGGTTGCTGGCCCTATCTTCTTGTAATGAGATGTTCAAACATGTTCTTTTTCCAGATGAAGCCCACGTGGGGAAGAAATAAAGACTAAAGCGACGGGATTAGCTATTGGCTCTGCAGTCTGTCTGTATCCAGCTGGGGACGCAGTCTCGGAATCTGCTCTTTTTCTGTCTGACCTTGAATTGAATAGGCTATGTGTAATTTTCAGAGTTATATAAAGTAAATGTGTTATATACGACAAATTGACCTGTAGTTTGTTTTATGATTTAGGCCTAATGCGTTTGTGGTAAAATATAAGTGGATATACCCCTGCAAAATAATTTAGTGCGTCTCTTGATTACTTTTCTACTTGAATATTCTTGCATGGTATAACGACTGATTAATTGTTGTGCATTTTCTGTTACTTTTGCCTTAAAGCCTATTATGACTCTTACAACTCTATACAATAAAACGCATTGGTACAGATGACTGAGGTTTGGTCTACTACAGTATGTTTTTCGTTTGATATTCAGAGAAAGCCTCTATCCTTAGCCTATCAATTTACATGCGATGGTCCATTAAATATTTTAATCCTCCCCGAGGGTTTTCAGGTGCAGTGAGCTAGCCTTCCTGCAAAAATATAGCGACCAACGTGGTCGAACTAACAAAGCAATTACAGCGCAATCGTTAATGAAAGTAAATTGATAGCAGACCGTCTGCTTGTCAGTTACGCTCGCCTCACATTTAATTAGCCTCATTCCATCAATACCTTACCAACACTTTTACCCGCATGCCTTATAATGCGCAGCCCTATGGGAATCCCGAGTCTGTCTAAGGCACTCCATCTCCGTGCAAGATGCGTCACTGCAGACCCTTGTTCGATTCCAGGCTGTATCACAACCGGCCGTGATTGGGAAACTCAAAATATACACTATATATACACAAAAGTATGTGGCACGCCTTCAAATGAGTGGATTTGACTATTTCAGTCCCACCCATTGCTGACAGGCGTATAAAATCGAGCACACGGCCATGCAATTACCAGAGACAAACATTGGCAATAGAATGACCTTACTGAAGAGCTCAGTGACTTTCAAGGTGGCACCATCATAGGAAGACACCTTTCACACAAGTCAGTTCTTCAAATGTCTGCCCTGCTAGAGCTGCCCCAGTCAACTGTAAGTGATGTTATTGTGAAGTGGAAACATCAGGATTGCAGAGTGCTGAAACACATAGTGTGTAAAAAATTGCCTGTCCTTGTAACACTCACTACCGAGTTCAAACTGCCTCTCGAAGGAACATCAGAGGAAGCTTCATGAAATGGGTTTCCATGGCCGAGTAGCCAACACAAGCCTACGATCACCATGCCCAATGTCAAGTGTCGGCTGGAGTGGTGTGAAGCTCACCGCCATTGGACACATTTTCTGGAATGATTAATCACACTTCACCATCTGACAGTATGACAGAAGAATCTGGGTTTGGCGGATGCCAGGAGAACGCTCCTGCCCAAATGCATAGTGCCAACTGTAATTTTTGGTGGAGGAATAATGGTATGGGGCTGTTTTTCATGGTTCGAACCCCTTAGTTCCAGTGAAGATAAATCTTAACGCTACAGCATACAATAACATTCTAGATGATTCTTTGCTTTCAACTTTGTGGCAACAGTTTGGGGAAGGCCATTTCCTGTTTCAGCATGACAATTTCCCCGTGCACAAATAATTGGAACACCGATTGCGAGCCAGGCCTAATAGCCCAACATCAGAGCCCAACCTAATTAATGCTCTTGTGGCTGAATGGAACTCCCCACAGCAATGTTCCATCATCTAGTGGAAAGCCTTCCCAGAAGAGTGGAGGCTGTTATGGCAACAAAGGTGAGACCAACTCCATATGAATGCCCATGATTTTGGAATGACATGTTCGATGAGCAGATGTCCACATTACTTTGGTCATGTAGTGTACAACTCATCACGACCCACACATGGTTCCTACATTTTAGTCAGATTGCCCCAGAGCTTGTTGCTATATCAAGTCACTTTGACTTTGAAGAGTCAGGCTGTTGAGCAACAGATGCCATCTGTTATTAACTGACAGAAATAGGCCTGAATGAGAGCATTATTGACCCAAAGTCTATGCATCCCAGATGAGTGTAATTTACACCAAATATCAGAGGATGGAGTCTAATTTAGTCAACGAGAATTCAGCAAGCAACACGCTTTATTAAAGACACAAAGAGAGAGAGACGGAGAGGGGGGAGACAGAGGGGGAGAGAGTGGGAGAAAGAGAGTGGCAGAGAGCGAGCGAGTGAGAGAGCGAGCGAGCGAGAGAAAGAGAGAGTGGGAGACAGAGGGATAGAGAAAGAGGGATAGAGAGAGAGAAAGGGAGAGAGCGAGAAAGAGAGTACATTTTTATTGTTTATTTCACTTTTGTTTATTATCTATTTCACTTGCTTCGGCAATGTAAACATGTTTCCCATGCCAATAAAGCCCTTGTATTGAGAGGGAGAGAGAAAGAGGGAGAAGGAGGTTTATAAAATGGGAAAGAGATAATAACTATGAAAGTAACCTATGTTGTTGGTGTCTGGGCGGTAAGAGGAAGTGAAAGGAGTTGCTTCTTCCCTATACACTGAACACTTTATGTGTCACTGTTTCCCTCCCTCTTATCCTCTATACTCCCTGAAATGCCTTGATGACAAGCTCATGTTGTGTGGGAGAGAGATGGGTTTTGCTTACAAAGACATTTCCAGGGCAATAATATCTTTCATGGTGGACCTGCCACTTGTTTATTGTTTTTAAAACCCTCTCTTTTAACAGTGTAGCTAAATAATGATTCATGTTCTCTCTCTCTCCCCCTCTGTCTCCCCCCTCTCCGTCTCTCTCTTTGTGTCTTTAATAAAGCTTGTTGCTTGTTGAATTCTCTTTGACTAAATTAGACTCCATCCTCTGACATTTGAGCTAACACTTTTTTTCTCATGTTGTTACTCTAAAATCACTCCAACTGTCACTCCTGGACCTTAGAGCTTTTTATGTCTCTATTTTGGTTTGGTCAGGGTGTGATTTGGGTGGGCATTCTATGTTCTTTTTTCTATGTTTTTGTATTTCTTTGTTTTGGCCGGGTATGGTTCTCAATCAGGGACAGCTGTCTATTGTTGTCTCTGATTGGGAACCATACATAGGTAGCTTTTTCCCACATGGTTTTTGTGGGTAGTTATTTTCTGTTTAGTGTTTTGCACCTTACAGGACTGTTTCGGTTATTCAATAAAAAGCATGAACACTTAACTCGCTGCACTTTGGTCCGATTCCTCTTCTTCAGACGACGAAAACCGTTACACCAACTAGCTGAATCAGACAGCCGATCCCCATAAAGCAACACGGATGACGCAAAATTTGTAAGTCGCTCTGGATAAGAGCGTCTGCTAAATGACTTAAATGTAAATGTAAATGTAAAATACACAACTGTTCCAACAGATGTGACCATTGCCAATAACATTTATCACAGACATGGCTGAAGTAACACATAAAAAGTACTTATGTACTTCATTACTAACTCTCCTCTCCACCTCACTACTGTAGTGATAGGAGTGAATGCCAACACAGCAGCTGTGCCCAACTCTCCTCACCACTCATCATATCTGTCTTGCTGGATACCTGGAAGTGTGTGTGTGCGCACATCTATCCGTATGTGTGTATGTGCGTGTGTGTGTGTGTCGGTGCTTGTCAAACATGATCAACATTTTGTTTTGATATCCTACTTTTGTTTGTCTAACCGTTAGACAAACAAAAGTAGGATATCAAAACAAAATGTTGATCATGTTTGACAAGCACCGACACACACACACACACGCACATACACACAGATAATTGATTTGCAGTGTGATGCAGATTTGAAGGGCAAATTTGCCTCTGTAGGTCTGGACAGATTTTATCAGTATCTACTACCAGGGTACCCCAAATTAACAGCCCTGGCTGCTAAAATTTTGTGCATGTTTGGGACAACCTACCTTTGTGAACAAATTTTCTCAGTGATGAATATCAATAAAACAAAAATGCGTTCAAGGCTCACAAACAAGCACTTAAATGACATTCTGAAAGTGACAGCTAGTCAGGACATGACACCTGGTGTTGATGCACTTGTACAGGCCAAAAGATGCCAAGTTTCAGGTACAAATACAAAATACAAGTCCAGACTAGACTAACACCTTTAAAATGCTGCCTTAGATACTGTTTGCATTGAAAGAATACAGCTCTGTGAAGATGAATCCTTACTGTGGTGATTTAAAAAATGTGCACTTTAATGTTAGTCAGCAGCTTCAAAACAAAAGTTGTGTGATGGAATTCTACTGTTCATACAACTCCATAAATTTTCAGTATGTATTGTATGTGTATGTATGTTTCATGTATGAAGTTTACAGATTTACAGGACAGGCGAACACTTTCTTCATTACACATTTAAAATCACTCTCCTTAGTTTGTAAGGTGTACGCAGGGATTACATTTAGATGTTATATGCGTATGTGTAAGTGGTTTAAAAATTCCTTTCTTTAAAAGTCTCATTTAATCTTAAAGTGCATTACTATATTTTTCAGTACCGATTAAAGTTTTGTGCCTTTGTACAATCAGTGGGATCAGTTGCAATGCATATTTGTGAATGATAAAAGTAAATTGCACATTTGTCTAAGGAAATATGAGGTGTTTCATGAAATGTTTTGTAAAAGGATAGTTCATTAAATTTCAATATTTTCCTAATGTTCTTGTGCTTCTTTACACCAAAACAAAGGAAAGACATGATATTTTGGTTATTTATAGCAGAGTATGGTATAATTTTAATGGTCCGGCCCACTTGACATCTCCCTAGGCCGTATGTGGCCCACGATGCGAAATGAGTTTGACACCCCTGGTCTAACGCCACACTAAACGCTTGAAGGTAATGTTTAATGATAACTAAAATAACATCTTGTTCATTCCTGTTTGTCATCCATCAAAAAAAAAATAGAACTTATTGAGACAATGAAACCAGAGGAGCAAGTATTATGTTCTTCATTGAGGGAAAACCCCTCCCACTCCAGAGCTGTGTGTGTACAGTATGTGTGTTGGTATCTGTTTAAGAAAGAGAAAGAACGAAAGAGAGAGCGATTGAGTGTACTGCGTTCATAAGATTAGACAGGGGGAGGGGTAGTTTTGAATAAGCGAAGCTCACACCCCTGGGAAATACCCTCAACATTTTCAGTTTGGCTGCGTGAAGCCGGTGACAAGAAAGGCTACGGCAAACTGCAGATGACAGCTGATCTTTAGTCTACTTGTGAGATGTACGGTAGCCTACCGTATGTAACTATTCTAAACTAGTTTTCATGTGTTGGTTATATCGGTAACCGCAGTTGTCTTGGCCAGCATGGACAGTGAAGCAAGGGCGAATGGGGAGGACATCACTCTCAACAAACTAGACGACATAGAAGTAAGTTAAACATTATAACCTCAAACCTCAGGCTACTGTGGTGGGGTCCTAGCACGTTTTTAACTGTGTCATAAGCAACTAAATAGGATGTTGTACATTTTGACTGAAAATTCGGATTTGGGCTACAAGGAGCAAAAAAATGGTTGTCCCCGATGTCCCCGTCTACCCCTGAGTCCAGGTTGTGTTTTCACATAATTTCAATCAATGTGATGACGTTGAATCAACATGGAAAACTGATTCGATTTGATGAAAAATCATCAACGTATTTAGTCTCTTTTCCATCCAACCTTTAACCTAAATCAGATGACATGGTGAATTTTTTGTTGTTGATTTCACATTGAATTCACATTAGTTGACAACAAAATGTAAATCAAAATGAGATGTTGAACTGACGTCTGTGCCCAGTGGGGACTGTATAACTCCTACTGGTATGGACACTTCACAAAGTATTCCCCCACAATCCAATATAATTTAGTGGAGACATGAAGCGTTCAAACCTTTTGACTACGGAATTCATTTCACTGTCTGGCTCCTCGCCATATTTCTCGCTTCCGCGAAGAGCTGACTATGCCCTTTGTGTTTCGGAGTGTCGCACCCACTTGTGACATCTCGTATTTACCTTTATCCGTACTTGACAATTCCCAACCCCACCTCCGTGAGAAGATGTGGACACCCGTATGTGATGTAGTTGTAGAACACACCCTTCTGCCATGGAGGAAAGGCAGTGCTGCCATGGATTTTGTTCCCCTAGGTTATACATCGAATTGCATATAATAATAATAATTCAGTTTATTTAAAAAATATATTTATTATTAAAAGATTTTTTTTAATGTAATTACAGCTGCATAGCTAATGTTATTATTTCGTGTACAAACACTTTTTCATATCAATATTCTACATACATATGATTGTAAAAGTTGTGTATATTTTGGTTTGGCCCATCGCGGGTTATCTGTATTTCCGTACCCCCTTATGGTTCTCTTTTGCCTGACCTTCGGCTAGCAAGGTGCCTGAGAGCTAGGACTGCGCCAAGGGTTAACATAATGTGTGTTGTCTCTTCGTGTGCAGGGCAAATAAAAATAATTCCACTAGCAGACCTTCAGTTGTGGCAGCGTCCTAATTAAAAGTACACAATGCAGAACGAACCACGCTACATGAGCATGTGTGACCTATAATATGCCTGATGGTCTACCCTCTAACCCACAGGCGAACCACGACCGTCTCGACCCCTCTGGAAAGGTGTACCGAATGATTAACATGAATCACTATGCCACTAGGAAGAGTGTAGCTCAGAGTATGCTTGATGTGGCTCTACTCATGGCTAACTCATCCCAGCTAAAGACTGTTCTAAACATGGAGTCACAGTACAGATTCTACAAACCTCTCATAGTACTGCTGTCCATGTCTATTACGCTACAGGTTGTTGTGGGACTACTGCTGGTCTTTATAGGTTAGTAATACACTCTATCTGTCACCCATTCACACATACTAACACATACACACGCACGCACACACACACACTATATGGCTATCTGTAAACAGAAAGGTGAACATGTTGAATAACCTTCCTACTCTCTTTCTCTCTAGTGAAGTATGATCTGAATGATGTGAGGAAACACTCAAAGCTGAACATGATGAACAACACAGCAACAGTATTTGTTTTCTTCACAGTCATCATCAACATCTTCATCACTGCGCTAGGCTTTGAGGGTGCTGTGATAGGACTTCCAGAACCCCAATCCTTCCTTCTGACCACTGAACAGAACCAGACCGGAGGCCTCTAGACCACAACCTCAAATCATCCTCAGGCAACTGGCAGGTTGTAGAACACAAGCTTAGCACAAGCTGGCCTCATTTTAACCAGAGGCTTGTACAACCTGAACACAACGTCAGCAGAAAACTGGAACCTAACCCCAACCTACAGTACTGTCAATTATCTCTACAGTGACAGGGCAGTGCAGGTGAGGTCTGCACACTCAAAAAGTTCTACAGCTACACCATCGAGAGCATCCTGACCGGTTGCAGCCCCGCCTGGTATGGCAACTGCTCAGCATCTGACACTAAGGTGCTACAGAGGGTAGTGCGTACGGCCCAGTACATCACTGGGGCCAAGATTCCTGCCATCCAGGACCTATATACTAGGCGGTGTCAGAGGAAGGCCCTAAAAATTGTCAAAGAGTCCAGTCACCCAATTCATAGACTGTTTTATCTGCTACCACAAGGCAAGCGGTACCGGGGCGCCAAGTCTAAGTCCAAAAGGCTCCTAAATAGCTCAACAGTCAATCAAATGGTCACTCAGACTATTTACATTGACCCCCCCACCCTTTGTTTATACACGGATGCTACTCGCTGGTTATTAACTATGCATAGTCACTTTACCCCTACCTACATGTACAAATGACCTTGACTAATCTGAACCCCCGCACATTGACTCGGTACTGGTATGCCCTGTATATAGCCTCCTTATTGTTATTTTATTGCGTTACATTTTAGTGTTTGTATCCTGTAAATAGGCCTTTATAAATGTGTTGTTGTTCAGTTGTTTGGTACTCAACAGAACACAACTGCTGTTACCAAATAAACAACTCTGTGAATAAACAGCAGGAATTTCTGGACTTAATACACTACTCTCCCTTGGTCAGAGCAGGAGTGAAAATGAAAAGGCAGTGTGTGTGTGTGTGTGTGTGTGTGTGTGTGTGTGTGTGTGTGTGTGTGTGTGTGTGTGTGTGTGTGTGTGTGTGTGTGTGTGTGTGTGTGTGTGTGTGTGTGTGTGTGTGTGTGTGTGTGTGTGTGTGTGTACCATGTTACGATCACTCACCAGTTCTTTGTCTGTCCGGCATTGAAGAAGTCCTGGTCTCAGATGGGGTCTGATGGGTATGACTGCAGAAGGTTGAAGGTTGAGACCTGTGGGCGACTCGTTGGTCATCTTCTCCCGATTCTGCAGGAAGGCCATTGGGATCTGACACAGGGAAGAGGGTTACAAATGCACGGTAATGCATGGTGCCTACTCTACACTGGTTCACCAGTCTGGACACAGTTTAGGCCTACTGCACCATGCCTTATGCGAGAGGTATCTGCTGAGCGACAGTCTGAAGTATGGAGGGCAGGTCTCTAGGCTGACGACCTCACAGATCTTCTCCAAGCTGGACATTCTCACTTCTCTCTCTTCCCTCCTCTCTTCCAGTCCACCATGAATATCTATCCTCACAACTCAGTGTTTGTGTGTGTGTGTGTCCAAGAACATGTGCTTCCTCTGATAAATGTATCTCTTTCTGTTATAAAACAGGGCAGTCAGAAGTTAAATCCGGGATCCTTGGGACGTCCATACCCTAAACACTAACCCCTACCTAAACCATTTAAATGTAAACTTCAGTGGGTTAGGGACGTCCCGAGGTTCCCGGATAGCACCGTCGCAGACCTAGGGTCAGGGTTCCTTTTGGCTTCAACGTGCTTTTTGTCCATTCTCACTTCCCGTCTCGGCTGTATGCTAATCACATGACGAGACTATTGACGGTAGGTACCACAGTACAGTGTGTGACTAGACCGTTTTATTATAACTCGGTGGACTAGACTGCTAACTTTTCACCCGCGGAGAGAGCGTTGCAGCTGGAGATTAGCAACGAGCTGTCAAATATTCATACATAAACTACACCGTTAGCAGACTTACATTGCGATCTGTAAGTAAATACATCTGTTTTGGATTGTTTGTGTCATTGGAAACGGTGTGCGCTTGGTGCTGGCTAAACGTCAGAACCAGAACTATAGCTATCTCGTTAGCCTTTTGCTAACTTAGTCAGCTAGCTGTTTTTTTCCATGGTTGCTTTATGTGTGTGAATTGTTCAGTAGCCAGCCAGCTGCCTGGTTATATATCTGTCTGTCTGGACTGGATAGTTCTACTCAAGTGATTTCCCTTCCTACTGACAATGTAAACACAGCCTACTGCTCTCGTTGTTAGCTAGCTAACTTTATTATTTCTAACACTGTATACATTTAGCCATGCATAGGATTTACGTGAGTAGTAAGCGTTCAATGATCAAAGACCGTTATGTCCATGTCACCTGACTAGTCGTTGCTGGATGATTTTAGGGTTGTCATTCAGTAAACCATGACTTCCATAAACAACGATCTGGACTTCTTACCTAGGGTGTAATCATTAGTCCAAACAGTGCAACTAAAACGAGAGTTAATATTGGACAAATTCAGGTAGGTCCCTCCCCATTTAGTTCCATTTGCTTCCGTTTAAGAAATGTTTTACAACAGAATCGGCGTAATATGTCCCTGTATGTTATTGTCAGAACCCTTGACCCCTCTACTGCTTCAAGCTGTCTGTTTCTGCCTCAGGCTTTCTCCTGGTGTATAATGCAGCTGATGAGGGGTGGGCGTCACACCAAGTTGGGCGTGGCATGAGACAGGGACACACTGTGGGTGTCACTGCTACCACCCTGCCCCCCCCCACCCACCCACCCATCAACATGGCCTCCAGCTACCTGCCCCCCTTTGAGGGCACAGGGGAGGTGAAGGAGGGCTTCCTGTGCCCGCTTTGCCTGAAGGACCTGCAGTCATTCTATCAGCTGCAGGAGCACTATGAGGAGGAACACTCTGGGGATGACAGACATGTCAGGGGACAGCTCAAGAGTGAGTCTCTTAATGCTTGTCTTTCCATTTAGGTCAGCTAATAATGCCCCAAGAGTGAGTCTCATAGCCGGGTAGCCTTGCCCAGTTCATTGAAGTAATCACTACTGTCATCCTGTTGGCTGCAGGTCTAGTCCAGAAGGCTAAGAAAGCCAAAGACAAGCTGCTGAAGAGGGATGGAGAGGACAAGCCAGAGATGGACAGCTATGAGTCCTTCTACTACGGTGGAGTAGACCCCTACATGTGGGAGCCTCAGGAGCTGGGTGAGACTGGGAGCAGTATGCAGAGGGGAAACTGGGAGAAGAGCAAAGTGGTGGGGTGGTAAAGGGCTTTACATCTGCTGCTCCAACAATCCACAGTTAACAAGAAATGTATTGGTCTGGTCATTGCATGCTACTGAGTCATCTCACCTGAATTGTAACTAAGAGTGTTGTTTTGTTATGGTCTCTAGTTTTAGAGACTGCTTCCATCCAGTCTGATGGTGTCCCCTCTTCTCCTCCGTAGGAGCCACCAGAAGTCATCTGGACTTCTTCAAGAAGCACAGAGCTGCCAGGATCGACCACTACGTCATCGAGGTCAACAAGCTAATTATCAGGCTGGAGAAAGTGAGCACACAAACAATCACAAGTCGTTTCCCCCTTGGGTTTGTTGATGTGGGTTTGACACATACGGTAGCAGTTACACACCCTTTCTGTCTGGACATGACTCACCATGTATCCTGTCTTGTGTTTCAGCTGACCTCATTTGACAGGATGAACATAGATGCAGGCAAGATTAGAGGTGGGTTGAGAGGGGGCCATATTGCAGTATATTTCGTTTTGTTCATTATCACATTATACAGGACCCACATTTGTTCTTATTGAGTACAGCTCCTCCCTGTGTGAATTTGAACGTCATTTTCTGTGTGAATCCTGAAAATCCACTCCTCTCTCCAGCGATTGAGAAGTCTGTTGTGTCGTGGGTGAGTGACTCTGATGTCCCGTTCTGTCCCGACTGCGGGAACAAGTTCAACCTCCGGAACAGACGACACCACTGCCGTCTCTGTGGCTCCATCATGTGTAAGAAGTGCATGGAGTTTGTGCCCCTGCCTTTGGCTTGTGAGTACACTGTATACACACTTACAGTGATATTACACCCATATTTAACCAGAAAATCAACAGTGACATCAGTGTTTCTCAGAATTAGTTAGTTAGTGACTCACCAACCAGTTCTCTTCTCTCCAGACAAGTTGACCAGTGGGACACGGGAGGCCCTGTGTGTTCCAGGCAGCCCGGGCCAGTCTCAGTCCCCTCCAACAGGGGGTGGTGGGGGCAGCATCAGCGGGATGGGCTCCAGGAGAGGCAGCATCAGCAGCCTGAGCAGTGTCACCTCCATTCTGGAAGAGAAGGATGACGAGAGGATCCGTTGCTGCTGTCACTGCATGGACACCCTGATGAGGAAACAGCAGAAACTGGAGGAGAAGGACCACGTGCCTGACATCGTCAAGCTCTACGAGGTAACACACTGTTGTTCACTGTGTAGTGAGCTTGCTGTCATTCACCATTCATCCTCCTGTCTTCCTTCCAGAGGCTGAGGCTGTGCATGGACAAGGTGGACGAGAGAGCTCCAGAGTACATCAGAATGGCTGAGTCTCTTAAGTAAGACGTAGTCTGTCTGAAATGACACCTCGTTCTCTATATAGTGTGCTACATTTTACGAGAGATGTATGTTGCTGTGGTTCTGTTTGGTCAAACTTTAACTTCTCACAGTGCTGGAGAGACCACCTATAACCTGGACACGGCTGGTGGACTGAGAATGGAAGTCCAGAAATACTACGAACTTATCGATGCACTGAGGTACATACTATATACAGAATGTGTTACGTGTATGTAGGGTTGGCGATATTTGAGGGACACCTCTTCTATGATATGCTACTCTAAATTTCACAATATCCTACACTACCATTCAAAAGTTTGGGGTCAAAGAAAAACACGTTTTCTGTCCATTAAAATAACATTAAATTGATCAGAAATACAGTGTAGACATTGATAAAGTTGTAAATTACTAAATTGTGTTAGCTGGCTAGCTAACTAGCTAATAAAAGTACTGAGTCAGAGCAAATGTAGCTAGCTAATACAGCCTGATACCAGTGCTGGTGGAGGCTTAAATCAGCATGTTGTTTGTGTGCAACAGTATCTTCTAAGTCAAAGAGGAACAGGCGAGGCATGAATATGTTGGCTACATGAATAAAGATTTAATGTAGCCAAAGATTATAGGGTCCCCTAGGAAACACTGAACATCACTTTGGTTCCTACCCTGTCACTTTAACTTTCCATGGCATTTTCATTCGTTGTCATGTCAAACAACACTGTATTCAAAGTGTCCACTTATTTATATTCTAACTATAGAATTGGAATAAACATTCTATTTCCATGATTCCAAAAGTTAATCAAAGTGTTTTGATCTAAATCGCAATTGCAATATTTTGTTAAAAATAAGGTCTTGTTTTTTTGCCCATATCGTGGCAGTGTGGAAATGATCTCAAATGAGTGCAGGAAATGTCGAAATTGATGGAAATGCAGGAAATTATTTTAGGTTGAAGTTGAATTGAACAGTATAAAACAATCAGAATGGAGAAAGTCCCATTGAAATAATTTAGAATGTATGTGTTGCCACCCTAGGGTCACGCACTGCTCATGAAGCAAATGTAGGTCTTTCATTAATCAAAAACATAAAATACCGTCAACATTTTGAAAAATACCATGATATGATATTTTGGCATTATCGCCCAGCCCTATTATAGTCACATTAAATAACCTTAGTATGGGGATAAAATAAGGCTTAGTTCGTTAATTCAGACTTAATTTTCAGCATATTGATACAGCCTCATTTTTGACAACAAATTGATACAGTTCCTAACTGAAATAGCAGTTTTGACTTATAACAGTTCAAATATAAAATCATATAGTCTTGCAGTTCCACTCTTCTAGGATGGCTTTCCACTAGATGTTGGGACATTGCTGCATGGACTCAAATATCATGATATTCGATTTCATCATACACTATATGTGGACACCTGCTCGTCGAACATCTCATTCCAAAATCATGGGAATTAATATTAAGTTGGTTCCCCCTTTGCTGCTAAACAGCTTCCACTCTTCTAGGATGGCTTTCCACTAGATGTTGGGACATTGCTGCATGGACTCTCATTCAGCCACGAGCATTAATGAGGTCGGGCACTGATGTTGGGCGATTAAGCCTGGCTCGCAGTCAGCGTTCCAATTCATCCCAAAGATGTTCGATGGGGTTGAGTTCAGGGCTCTGCACAGGCCAGTCACGTTCTTCCACACCGGTCTTGACAAACCATTTCTTCTTTGTGCATGGTGGCATTGTTTTGCTGAAACAGGAAATGGTCTTCCTCAACTGTTGCCACAAAGTTGGAAGCACAGAATCGTCTAGGGGTGCCCAACCAGTCGATCACAATCTACTGGTCGATCGCGGCATGCTTGCCAGTCGATTGTGAGATGATTATACATCTACTAAAATCCAGCCACACAAATCAATTCCTATAATCTCTTTCACGCTATTTACATTCGACAGTCCTTCATTCATAGCAATGTCTGAAAAGTCACGTGATTTACATAAAATATGACCAGTCCCTGCCCACTTATTGACGTATGCCTAGTTAGCGTGGTCAGATGCCGCACTCCAACGCCAAGTCGAGGTAGTGATGCCAGGCAGGTAGCTAGCTAGCTAACTTTGTATTCAGATTCATTCTTAAGTTGTGTGGTAGACAGCAGCAATAATGAGTGAAAGGAACGATACAAAAAAACAGAAAACTTAGCATTTCCACAAGAATGGGAGGATGATTCTTTTTTTTATCATGTCAAACTCCAAATGTGTGTCTCATCTGCCATAATGGCATCGCTATCCCAAAGAAAGGTAACATAGACATTTAAAACCACACACAAAACCCATGAAAGAGATTTCTCAGCAAAGACTGAATTACGAAGAGGAAAGGTACAAGAACTAAAAAAAATCAACGGGCAGCGTAGCAGTCAATTTTCACAAGGCCTGTGACCGAAGGGAAGGCGGCAACCGTAGCATCTTATCGTGTGAGTCACGTTCTTTCTAGGCATAAAAAGTTGTTCAAAGTTTGGGAGATCAAGGAAGCATTTATTGAGGCTACAGACTCTGGGGATTTTAAGAAAAAGACTGAATTGATGGCTTCCATCAATGACATTCAGTTGTCTAGAAATACGGTGACAAGATGTGAGGGAATAGCGGAGAATCAACTGAAGAAGGATATTGCAGTTTGACGAGTCCACAGATATGATGTGGCACAGTTATGCATTTTCATCAGAATGTTTTTTGACAACATGAGTACAAAGGAAAAACTACAAACTACTTGCCATTTTGCCACTGAAAGGACATACAAGGGGCAAATATATTTTTCAAGCTTTTATGGAGTTTGCTAACAAATTCCAACTGCCCTTTTGTAAGCTTGTTTCCATTACTACCTATGGGGCACCCGCTATGGTAGGCCGCATTATTGGGTTTGTTGCATTGTGCAAACGGGACGATTGTTTCCCGGACTTTCTTAGTTTTCACTGCGTAGTTCATCAGCAAGCTTTGTGTGGGAAGATGTTAAACATGAAAGAGGTGATGGATGTTGCGATTGTGTGTTCTATTCGAGCAAGAACCCTATGGCGGAGGTTATTTCACGCTCACTTCGAAGAGACCGAAGCGGAACACACAGAACTGCTGCTGCTCACGGATGTGCGGTGGCTGAGCAGAGGTACATTTTTAGGGAGATTCAGTGAGTTGTTGCCTGAAATCAAGGAGTTTCTCAAGGTCTCCAAACATGCAGAATATGCACAGCTAGAGGACACACAGTGCTTCCTGGATTTAGCTTTTCTCACTGACCTAACTTGCATGCTTAATGAACTGAATGTAGAGCTGCAAGGAGAAGGCAAACATGTCATCAACATGACCAGCTCTGTGAACACTTTTAAATGCAAACTACAACTGCTCACAAGAAAGCTGCAACGTAAGGACCTGCACTTCTTTCAACACATGCATTCAGAACTTGAATGTCAGGGCAAGGATACAGCACAGTTTGACAGTGCACGTTACGTGGAGCAAGTTCAGAGTATCTTATCTGAGTTTGGTAGGCGTTTCACTGATTTGCATCACTTGAGCCTATTGCTACTTATAAACTCAGCAACAAAAAAAAATGTCTCTTTTTCAGGACCCTGCCTTTCTAATATAATTCGTAGATCTTCATTGTAAAGGGTTTAAACACTGTTTCCCATGCTTGTTCAATGAACCATAAACAATTAATTAACATGCGACTGTGGAACGGCCATTAGACACTAACATCTTACAGACGGTAGGCAATTAAGGTCACAGATATGAAAACTTAGGACACTAAAGAGGCCTTTCTACTGACTCTGGAAAAACACCAAATGAAAGATGCCCAAGCTCACAGCTCATCTGAACGTGCCTTAGGCATGCTGCAAGGAGACGCATAAGACAGCTCTACAGGGAGACAGGACGGACAGCTGATCGTCCTCTCAGTGGCAGACCACGTGTAACAACACCTGCACAGGACCGGTACATCTGAACATCACACCTGCGGGACAGGTACAGGATGGCAACAACAACTGCCCGAGTTACACCTGGAATGCACAATCCCTCCATCAGTGCTCAGACTGTCCGCAATAGGCTGAGATATTGTGGACCGAGGGCTTGTAGGCCTGTTGTAAGGCAGGTCCTCACCAGACAACACCGGCAACAACGTCGCCTATGGGCACAAACCCACCGTTGCTGGACCAGACAGCACTGGCAAAAGGTGCTCTTCACTGACGAGTCGCGGTTTTGTCTCACAAGGGGTGATGGTTGGATTTGCGTTCATTGTCAAAGGAATGAGGCCTGTACTCTGGAGGGGGATCGATTTGGAGGTGGAGGGTCTGTCATGGTCTGGGGCGGTGTGTCACAGCTTCATCGGACTGAGCTTGTTGTCATTGCAGGCAATCTCAACGCTGTGCGTTACAGGGAAGACATCTTCCCTCATGTGGTACCCTTCCTGCAGGCTCATCCTGACATGACCTTCCGACATGACAATGCCACCAGCCATACTACTTGTTTTGTGCGTGATTTCCAGTAAGACAGGAATGTCAGTGTTCTGCCATGGCCTGCGAAGAGCCCGGATCTCAATCCCATTGAGCATGGCTGGGACCTGTTGGATCGGAGGGTGAGGGCTCAGGCCATTCTCCCCAGAAATGTCCGAGAACTTCCAGGTGCCTCGGGGGAAGAGTGGGGTAACATCTCACAGCAAGAACTGGCAAATCTGGTGCAGTCCATGAGTAGGAGATGCACTACAGTACTTAATGCAGCTGGTGGCCACACCAGATACTGACTGTTACTTTTGATTTTGACCCCCCACCCCCCTTTGTTCAGGGACACATTATTCCATTTCTGTTTGTCACATATCTGGAACTTGTTCTGTTTATGTCTCAGTTGTTGAATCTTATGTTCATAGAAATATTTACACATGTTAAGGTTGCTGAAAATAAACGTCTTGTTTCTTTTTTTGAGGAGTTTATGTGCTTTCCGTTTGGCACAGACATAAATGTGGAAGTCATTGCCTCCAAAATGGGATCACTTTTCAGGTGGACACAACTATAGCAGAAACTGAAATTCTCACCCTTCAAAATGACATTCAGCTGAAATCTAGGGCAGCCACTGAGATGAAGGAAGAGTTCTGGGAGCTACTGCTAGAGGAGAAGTATCCCAAATACGACGTGCTTTCAATTTATCAGACCTTTTTGAATCAACCTACCTCTGTGAGTCTGCATTTTCTCACATGAAGATAATTAAGTCCAAGTACAGATCTACTATGACGGATGACCACCATGTGGACTGCATGAGACTTGCAACACGCTGCTGCAGCCCTGACTATAAAAAACTACTTGCCTCCACCAATGCCAAAAGTCACACTAAGGTAGGAAATTAAATGAGTTGCACTTATTTGCGTAAAACATGTTATTGGTCCACATTATATTTGGGTATCATAGCAACAGGTTCATACTCAGTGGTGTGTTGCGTTTCATCCGTTTTTGTTGGTTGGTTTACATTTAGACTGGTAGATCTCACCAGGCTGGCAAATGAAAAAGTAGATCTCACGTCAAAGAAGGTTGGGCACACCTGGTGTAGAATGCCATTATATGCTGTAGCGTTAAGATTTCCCTTCACTGGAACTAAGGGGCCGAGCCCGAACTAAGAACAACAGCCTCAGGCTATTTCCTTCTCCACTAAACTTTACAGTTGGCACTGCATTGGGGCAGACTGTCAGATGGTGAAGCGTGACTCATTTATCCAAAGAACATGTTTTCACTGCTCCAGGGTCCAATGGCGGCAATGCATGGTGATCTTAGGCACT
This sequence comes from Oncorhynchus gorbuscha, assembly GCF_021184085.1. Lineage (NCBI taxonomy): Eukaryota > Metazoa > Chordata > Actinopteri > Salmoniformes > Salmonidae > Oncorhynchus > Oncorhynchus gorbuscha. The sequence continues at coordinate 20,658,331 of NC_060182.1, read as the reverse complement.
TGGTGGTCCCGTTCTGTGAGCTGTTGTTGCTCCTAGACATTCCCGCTTCACAATAACAGCACTTACAGTTGACCAGGGCAGATATTTGACAAACTGACTTGAAAGTCACTGAACTCTTCAGTAAGGCCATTCTACTGCCAATGTCATTCTACTGTTTGTCTATGGAGATTGCATGACTGTACGCGATTTTATACACCTGTCAGTAGGGTTGCACATTTTGGGGAATATTCAGAGGTGAAAACTTTCCATGGGAATTAACGGAAATAATGCAAATGGTTATTAATACCATTTTAAATTTAGATGCTTTTTGCATTGGGTAGATTTACCATATATGGAGACAGAAACATAAACCCTATACCATATCATAAGTAGACATAATTTCAAATGATTAAATCCTTCCAATAGAAAAAAAAGCCTCAAATTTGCCCGGATGGCCACCAATCTTTCAACCTTTGTATTGGTCAGCCTGTTGTGTGTGTTCCCAAACAAGGACCAGTTGCGCTCTGAGTTGGCTGATGAGATATGTTGGCACGACTGCCATATAGCATCTCCATCCCAAAGCCCTTGCTTGGAAGTGTACTTCGCCAGACTGCCAAGAACCTTGCCCTCATCCAGGCCAAGGTGGCGAGACACAGTAGTGACACCATAGGCCTTGTTGATCTCTGCACCATACTTAGGGTCCAACATGTACGCTGCGGCGTGTATGGGCTTCAGGCAGAAGTCTTCACGCTTTTTGATGTATTTCAGAACTGCAGTTTCCTCTGTTAGAACAACAGTGAAGTGGGTAGGGCAGTACAGATTTATTCTCTTACATCTACAAGCAGAGTCTGAACATCAGACAGGATGGCATTGTCTCCCTCAATCTGTGCAATGGCTACTGCTATAGGTTTCAGGAGTTTCAGGCTGCTTACCACTCTCTCCCAAAATACATCATCCAGGAGGATCCTCTTGATGGGGCTGTCCATATCGGCAAATTGTGATATGGCCATTTCTTGGAGAGACTCCTTCCCCTCCAACATGATGACAACAACACCCCAATGGGTTTTGCTGGGCAGCTTCAATGTGGTGCTCTTATTCTTCTCACTTTGCTTGTTGAGGTAGATTGCTACTATAACTTGATGACCCTTCACATACCTAACCATTTCCTTGGCTCTCTTGTAGAGTGTACTGTATCCATTGTTTTCAGTGCCATGATGTCCTTGAGGAGCAGATTCAGTGCATGAGCAGCACAGTCAATGGGTGTGATGTGAGGGTAGGATTCCTCCACTTTAGACCAAGCAGCTTTCATGTTCGCAGCATTGTCTGTCACAAGTGCAAATACCTTCTGTGGTCCAAGGTCATTGATGTCTGCCTTCAGCTCATCTGCAATGTAGAGGCCAGTGTGTCTGTTGTCCATTGTGTCTGTGTGCTCTTGTAGAATACTGTTTGAGGGGTGGAGATGATGTAGTTAATTATTCCTTGCCCACGAACATTCAACCACCCATCAGAGATGATTGCAATACAGTCTGCTTTCTCTATGATTTGCTTGATCTTCACTTGAACTCTGTTAAACTCTGCATCCAGCAAATGAGTAGATAAAGCATGTCTGGTTGGAGGGGTGTATGCTGGGTGAAGAACATTCAGAAATCTCTTCCAATACACATTGCCTGTGAGCATCAGAGGTGAACCAGTTGCATACACAGCTCAAGCAAGGCGTTCATCAGCGTTTCTCTCACTACATTCCTGTATTGAGTCAAGAAAACTTCTCATTCCAGGAAGACCATGAGCTGTTTCTATCGATAAGGTGTCTGATTCATCATTTTCACCTCAAATAGAAGTAGAGGGACTTTTGTCAGAGGTTGCTTGTTGTGAGCGCTGAGGGAACTTTATGCACTTGGCTAGATGATTCTGGATTTTTGTTGCATTCTTCACATGATTTGCCACAGTATTTACAAAAGTACACTTTTCCTTCTACATTAGCTGCTATGAAATGTCTCCACACATCAGATAATGCCCATGGCATTTTCCTGTAAAGATTCGAAAAAAAGGAGTAAAGACAAAATATAATTCCATGTACAGATAAATAGTTAAAGCAGTTAGATTAAACAACTCCTTTGTAAGATAAATGTTTTAAAATGAAACATGTATGGAAACAGGTGAATTAACACTCCTTAGTTAGCAGGCTCAAGAAAGCTAAAACCCAAATGGTAGCAAAAACTAACTAGCATAAATTGTTAACAAGTTAGAAAGGAGTTAAAAACACTTTGCTGTAGGCTACTATTTACTATTTAACAAAAAATATGTCATATAAAATATATTCACCCCTGCCAGTATTGTAATCAAAACATACCAGAAAGCATGTAGTCCTTGACTCAGACAGTCTAGTAGTGTGGGCTCAATAGCATCTCATTAGTGTGCAAGATCTTGAGAATCAGCTGCACATGTGATGGAAGAATGCACTGTGCATGTAGAGGATTGCAATTCCATTGAATTGGGGATAGTTCAACCAAAATATGCCACAAGACCTAGAATTGCCTTATGTGTATCCCACAAAAAAGGTTCATTATAAGCTAACTTTCTTTTAAAGAATTTAAGCAAGATTCCCAAAGTTCCCGGGCTTTACTTCCCATGGAATATTTTCTGGAAAGCTTTCTGGAAAGCTTCCACTAATTTGAAGGGATGTCCACCTACTTTTGTGTATATATAGTGTATTTTGGCCCAACTGTAGTTTGAATAAAAGTGTCTGCCAAATAACCATATTCTTGTAACATTCTCTATGTATTTCTGTCAGTAAGAGGATCTTAACACTGGGAATGAAGGAGGAGCCACAGCCCCATCCAAAGAATCTCCAGCTACAGAGGATGGTCAGATACACAGCCACACTGTTCGTCCAGGTGAGACAGAGGGTACACTACTGTACATAAAGAGCAGTTATGGATAAGCTGAATGGTGTGGTGAAGAGTGAATGATTGGTCACTTTCCCCAGAATAATAGCTCATTACACAACACATGCAAACACCTCCCTCTCTTTCTCAACCCTTTTCTCTCTCTTTCTCTGTTTCTCTCCATCTCTCTCTCCCTATCCCGCCCCCCTCCTGCAGGAGAAGTTACTGGGTCTGATGTCTCTGCCCACTAAGGATAAGTATGAGGAGCTGAAGATGAAGCGGAAGCAGGAGCAGGAGAAGAGGCTCGCCCAGGAAAGACTGGTGAGGAGGCTGCTTATTGTTTAAACTAAAGACACAATAATGATACTCCAAAAAGGGTCTGATATGTCTGATACCAGGAAAGCTAAAAGCAACTGCTTTTATAAGTAGTGTATTATATAGTAAAGCTGTCTCTAAAAGCGTACCTTCCTATCTTCCTGCCAGGCTGCCCAGAAGAGAAGGCAGGACTCTGAGAAGAACCGCCCAGCCTCTAGCACCAATGGGGAGCCTCCCCAGGCCCCCAGAGTCCCCCGCATGACCAAAGCTGGAGGCTGGCTGCCCTCCTCAGACACCCTCCACACCCACGGGGAGCTGGAAGACCCCATGCTGCAGCAGATAGAGAATATCCGGTCGTTCCTGCGGCAGGCCAAGGCCGCCCATAGACATGACGAGGTGGCCATGCTGGAGGAGAACCTCAGGCAGCTTCAGGTGGGGAAACCTACATAATGTTACAAAATGTAGCTGCGATATGTACTGCGATTACAATGCAATGGACCGTAACAGGGCTCTGGTCAGAAATAGTGCACTGTGTAGGGACTAGGGTGTGATTTGTTGAACTGTGTGTTGTCCAGGATGAGTACGACCAGCAGCAGACCCACCTGGCCATCACTCTGTCCCAGAGACTGGCCCAGGAGGAGCTGCAGCACCTGGAGGACAGGGAGAGGGGGAAGATGAAGCACAGGGCTCAGAGCCAAGCCCCAGGATCCACTCAGGCCACATACACCTGGCAGGGCTCACTGAACCTAACTGATACAGGGAGCCTCCATAGGGAGGGGGAGGAAGAGAACAAGGAGGAAGAGTTGACCCCTAAAGCAGAGAGCAGCCCCCCGTCCATGAGGGCCTTCCCTGCCCTGACGGACCAGGATGAGGAGTCGCCCCCGTGGCTGGGGGGAGATGTAGAGGGACAGAACAGCGCCTCCTTCAACCCCTTTGAGGAAGACTCCACCACGGTGGAGGAGGATCCATCCAACCCGTTCTCCGAGGAGATCCAGAAGGAGCACAAGGAGGTAGCTAACGGGAAGAAGGAGTACAACCCGTTTGAGGAGGAAGAGGAGGGCGGGGTGCAAGGGCAGGCTGATGGCGTCACAGGCAACCCTTTCGAAGAGGAGGAGAACGATGAAGGTAACCCTTTTAAAGAGGCTTCTGGGAATACCCTGCCGGGAGCCTCGACCAATCCCTTTGAAGAGGAGGGTGAGGCAGCAATGCCGGACGTTGACCTAATCGAGGAGGAGTTGCTGCTGCAGCAGATCGATAACATTCGGGCGTACATCTTCGACGCCAAGCTCAACGGGAGGCTGGATGAGGTGGAGCTGCTGTCAGAGAACCTGAGAGAGCTGCAGCGCACCCTGCAGGAACAGAAGCTTAAGACACACTGACAGAGAAACTACTCCCATCTCTACTTTTCTCATCCTCCATGCCAGCACCTGATTCTTACAACAGGGCTGCCCACCCAGGGCTAGAAGCTAATCCTGCGACTCTACAGTAGTTCCCTTTAAAGCTGGTATCCGCAAAAGGCGAAACATCGCCACTGGTCGCCCCAGGTGCATTTGTTAATGTTTTTCAAACGGAGGAGATGAGCATCCAGTATCATGATAAAAACAGTTTATAGTACATACTCTGCTGTTATATCCAGAGGAGGCTGGTGGGGGAAGCTATTGTAATGGCCGGAATGGAATGATTGGAACGGAGTCAAACGTGGTTTCCATATGTTCTGTGTGTTTGATAACATTCCATTTCAGCAATTACAAAGAGCCCATCCTTCTATAGCTCCTCCCACCAGCCTCCACTGGTTCTATCTCATGTGCAATGATGTCCGATGAAAAAAGTGTTTTGTCTTTGTTGTTGTAATAATGCAAACAGACATGGCAGTTTCACCGCTAATGATTCCAGCTTGAAATGGCCAATGATCTCATTGATTCTGGGTTGGTTAAGGTCCGTGTTAGGTGGGTTAAAACATTTGTGAAGGAACCACCCATCCCCCATTCCCCTTGAGTATTAGCCCTCTAGAATAAGGGCCGCATCTCAATAGTCTATACTCCCTCTCCTTCATCTGTATTGATGTGAATGAACTGCACAGGTGACAGCACCTAGCATTATTTCTTTGCCGATCCTGATCATCCTGCCATGTAAGTGCAGGGTCAATGAGAGGAGACAAGGAGAGAAAGCAAAACTAGTCTATTGAGACCCTGCTCAGTGTTATGCAGCCTAGCACTAAAAGGAGATGCATTTACATTAATTTCTTCACTCTTGTACATACTAATAACACTCACACTCTATGAAGGCCTCATTTAGGAGCCCTGTTGTTTTTGTAATTCTATCTGTATGGTAAGAAGAAGCACAAGGGCAGAGTAAGTCATCACTTCCAGACAGTTGTGCAGTCAGCCACAGGAGGTAGGATCCAAGGGGTCATATTTGGGCAACAGAGGCCTGACATCATCTGTAGTCCTGCTATTCAATACCGATACCTTATGTAGAACCAGGGTTGCCTTGAAGGTCGCAGTTTTTGGAAATGTTATGGTCTTCTTGAACGAAAACGTTCACTCTGAACTGACAGTTGTCGTCGGCACCTGAATACTAAGCATGACTAACTTGTTACTGCTACATTTTGTCTGTCAGATCTTCACATGCATGTTTGAGTTTGTATGGGAGTGGAACCCCATTGCCGTTAAGACATTTTTTCTCTGTCATCCCTGGGGGTCCAGTGACCGCTAGAAAGAGAATGTTGATGAACAAAACATTAAGCCATGGTGAGCGATACCAACAAAAGTTGTAAAATCCTGCTTTGCTTTCAGGGACTCCTTCTGTTAGCTGGTTATGTCTATTGAATGACTAAGTTGAAGCGCAGGATAGATTCATTTTTTTTGAGTGTGCATGATATCACTGAGACGCTTCTGCAGTGGTCCAAAGTAGGCTAGTCTTTCAATTATGATTTTTTTCCTAGTCTCTCTCCCTGCGCTGTGTTCTCCTCCCAACACAGTGGAGACAAATCCTAACCCTGTGTTTTCTCTTAGTGCACCAATGATGGTAGGGTCAGAATCTGTCCTGCTCTGAACTTACTTTCTCACCCTGCAAACATCCAGTGTACTTTCTCATATGCCAACTTAACTACAGTATGTATTTATGCAACTGGTTCAACCAAGTCTCTCTTAACTGCACTTACCAATTAACACACAACACAGTTGTTGCACTGGAGATGTTTAGGTCCGAGGCACAGAATAATAGGTTACTTTACCCAGAATGCTCCATCTGTCACAGCATCAGCCTTCTACTCTGTATTCATAAGGTCTTGGCAAAACTTACATTTAGTTTCCCTCTTTGGATTCTTGATTTCTCATTGGTAATTAAAAAACACTAAACCGATTCAATGCTACCTAGTATTATCACATACTGTTTCCTGTTGTACTGTTTCCTGTTGTACTTTGTATCCAAGTACTAATTTCCTTGCCTTATACAACAGTACTTGATATTAAGTTGAACTAAAGCAGTATTGTTTGCTGTAGTCTCATGCACACTCAACTGTGTTGTAGCTAAACAGAACCTTTTGAAACATGCATAATTTATTTGTGGCAAATATTAATGAACTGTTGAGCTTTTTCATAATGTTGCCTGTTTACCTGTCACTGGCTCTGTTTACACAGGCAGCTCAATTCAGATTCCCCCCCACTAAATTGGTCTTTTGACTAATCACATCAGATCTTTTCAGAGCTGATTGACAAAAGACCAATTATTGAAACATCCGAACAGGGCTGCCTGTCTAAACACAGCTATTGAGGCTCCATCACTCAACACTAATTAAAGACATGACCTATGAAAAATTGGAAGGGTGGCATTTTCATTTATCGACATTACAGGATGCAAGTGTGTGTTGCAAATATTATGCATCAAACTCCACACATACACACTTGATTTAATTCATCAGTCTCAATCATCCTTATTTACAACCGCTGACATAAAATCAAACTATTTCCTTTAATGTACAAAAACAAATCCACAGTATTTCCAGTGAAACATATTTGATATAGTAGTATTGCTGTCCAGTCTCAGTCCTGTGCGGCTGCCATCTGTGTGCGGTATTTCCCAGTCATCTCCTTGGGCAGCGGCGTGGTGCCCGGGCAGGGAACCTGGCCTTCCACCTCACAGATACACTCCTTCAGACAGTACTTCTTGGGCCCAAAGTTGGCTGGGTTAGCAGCCTCCATCCTGGCTAAAGCCTCAGCCTGCAGGACCTCACTAGAAGGGGAGAGAATAGACAATGATGAGAAGACAAATTAACCAGTAATATTATATTATACACTTAGACAAGAGTAACACCTAACCTTAAAGGGCTAGTGCATTCAAAAACGTGAGTTTCCTGTGTTGTGTATATTTCCACACTGAGGTTGGAATAATTCGGTGAAATTGTGAAAACGATAATGCCCTTTTAGTGTAAGAGCTGTTTGACAAGACTGCCTGAAATATCAGCCTGTTTTGGTGGGAGAGTTTCAAACCTCTAGGGTACTTTAATTGTTACCCAGCAATGATTTTATAAAAATGTCTGCATTGGACCTTAACATTCCTCTTGACATTAGGCTACTGTCAGTGACATTAACTTGTGGCTTATTTACTGGTATCTAGCCTGAGGACTAGTCTGTTTATGCTTTAGCTTAGCCAAATCATTTGTGGTTGTCATGACAAACAGACTGCTGCAACCCAGGGAGGCCTACACATCTACACTTCTGGGATGTATTCATTAGTCAGATTCTGTTGCAAAATGATTTGCATATGAAAAACAATAGTTTCTATTGGACAGATGCAAGTAGGTCCCACCCCTTTTCGTTCTGTTTGCTTCCATTTGGTTCCTAGAGTAAACCGTTTGTTGCAAAACGTTTTGTGACCGACCAAACGTTTTGCAAAGGAATTCGACTAATGAACACATCCCTGTTATAGAACCAAATCAAGCAGTTGGCTGTGATGAGAATGGGTATCGGAGATTATGGTACTATCAGTACTTACTTGGTCTTGCCAAGAATAGTCTTGACATGTTGGGTGATTTGTTTATGGTCCTTCCCCTCCACATCCACCAACACCTGCTCTCCATCATCTATATGGAAGAGATATACAGATCCTTTTCATTTACTAATTATTTTCTAATTCTAAGGATATACCATGTCAGACTTCTAAACAACAAAACAGGAAACAATAGACTTGATAAAATCACAACCACAGACTTTATGCAGTAATGACAGATGCACAAACATGTAAAATAGAGGCATAGTTAAAGGTTCTATCAATCATAGTAAGTACAGAATTGGACTCACCTAGGTAGAACTTTAGGAATGGCGATGGTGTCATGTTCTTAAACATCATAATTTGAACCCAAGGATTTTTGTACTGAATTTGTGGAACATTGAAGAACACAAATTTTCTGCAGAAAAAGAGAAAAGATGCATGGCCAACCAGGCTGTACCAACACACTCATAGATCCTGACCACTGGCTTATAGCTCTGATCCAGGGCGTTACGAGAGTCTTGCAAAACAACACGTTGTCACATGATCGACAGTTTGTACTTTCAGGACAACTGGGAATTCGAAAAGAAACGAGGTCAAGTCATTGACAGCAGTGATCTTCAGGTCGGAATATGGAGTGAGATACATGCCAAAATGTTGAACGTACGTATCAGCAGGATCGGAAGAAAATCCATACATAAATTGTTAGGATCATAAGAAAAGTCATGCATAAAATCTGTGAACATTCAAACGCCATGTTACGATTACGGCCTAACATTTTAGACTTGAACAAATCTTGTGCAGCAATTCTGACGTACAATAATAACTTAAGGTTGTCAGTTTCATGTTACCAACAAAAACATACACCAAATGGCCTGTGAGGAGTGCTACGCGAACAAGCAAAACACAGTATGTGTTAAACAGTAGTAACCAGTAGTATCTACCAGGAATAATGAAACAGAATAATAATGGCTGTTTTGTGAATCTATTAATTATGTATGAACTCTTTGAACTCAATTTCTTTTTTCTAATCACTCAAAATCTTGCCAAAGCATATTCGGTAGGAGGGGTTAATATGATTTATATGAATTGGGTCATGAACCTATGGACTTTTGAAATTAACAAAGGGAGAGGTTAAGCATAGGCAAAGCCTGCCATAAGCTTATTCCCACACTTTACAATAACTCTGTTGCAGTGGTCTTAGGTAGTCTCTGTATAGGCTATTCCCTCCATCCCGACACTGCTGCCCAGTTGAAGCGCTTGTGATCTCCATGCGCCTTCAGAAAAGCATCCCTCACCCTCAGAAAAGCATCCCTCACCCTCAGAAAAGCATCCCTCACCCTCAGAAAAGCATCCCTCACCCTCAGAAAAGCATCCCTCACCCTCAGAAAAGCATCCCTCACCTTCAGAAAAGCATCCCTCACCCTCAGAAAAGCATCCCTCACCCTCAGAAAAGCATCCCTCACCCTCAGAAAAGCATCCCTCACCCTCAGAAAAGCATCCCTCACCCTCAGAAAAGCATCCCTCACCCTCAGAAAAGCATCCCTCACCCTCAGAAAAGCATCCCTCACCCTCAGAAAAGCATCCCTCACCCTCAGAAAAGCATCCCTCATGCCGTTCTGGAGGCCTATTTGACTACTAGCCCAAAAAAAAGCGTAGAGCATGCATGACTCGTTCAACGCATCATTCCAACATTTAATTAATCCTTCATTCAGTTCAGTCAGCATGTCATCCATTTAGTCATTTGTGAATTGCGATAGGAACTAAATCAAAGAGAATAGAACAGTTTTATCCATTTGTTTATTGAAATCCATGTGAGTATTCAAAATTAGCCAAAATTCCCAAGTTCTTTAGCCTTCCACTTTAATAATTCAATGTTTAATTTAGGCCTATCCAAATAAAAAAAATAGTCCTTCAACTTGTAGGCATTGCAACTTAGGCTATCATTTTGGATACTGGTGTCTTGTAGAATAATTGTAGAACTCTATTTGTGTATTATAGCTTTTTATTATAAGGCTCCCCTTAAAAAGAGACCCTAGCTAACAGGCCTCAAAATACATTTTAAACAAAATAGTTTGAAGCTGGCTTAACTCTGGGCTGAGGGTGTAAACATTGGCATGGTTGTTGCTGATAGGATGATAGGGAAAACAGATTTGGCAATAAGAATAGGCTATAGTCAAAACCATTTGGGAACCCTTGGCTATTTCGCTCAGGACAGCCTAATCATATTAACTTTCTATTTTGCAGCTCAGGTGGTTATTCAAGACAAGGCTCTTCTGTGCCTTTAACAAGTCATTTGCTGAAGGCCAAGCCTTCAGCAACTTCATCTACTGGTATAACGTCGCTATTGGGGGCGGCAGGGTAGCCTAGTGGTTAGAGCGTTGTAGTAGTAACCGGAAGGTTGCAAGTTCAAACCCCCGAGCTGACAAGGTACAAATCTGTCGTTCTGCCCCTGAACAGGCAGTTAACCCACTGTTCCTAGGCAGTCATTGAAAATAAGAATTTGTTCTCAACCGACTTAAAAATTGAATGTAGTTCTAAAACAAGCTCTAGACTTTTATTTTGGAAATTAAACTGGGAGCCGCAAAGCAACTGGGCTAGAGGTTTTTACCTTTATTTAACTAGGCAAGTTGCTTGATTGATTAGCTAACTTCGACTAGTAGCCCTAACTATTGCGTAGCTGTGACTAGTAGCCCTAACTATTGCGTAGCTGTGACTAGTAGCCCTAACTATTGCGTAGCTGTGACTAGTAGCCCTAACTATTGCGTATCTGTGACTAGTAGCCCTAACTATTGCGTAGCTGTGACTAGTAGCCCTAACTATTGCGTAGCTGTCACTAGTAGCCCTAACTATTGCGTAGCTGTCACTAGTAGCCCTAACTATTGCGTAGCTGTGACTAGTAGCCCTAACTATTGCGTAGCTGTGACTAGTAGCCCTAACTATTGCGTAGCTGTGACTAGTAGCCCTAACTATTGCGTAGCTGTGACTAGTAGCTAGGGTTGCAGAATTACAGGAACCTTCAATAAATTACCTGGGTTTTCCAGAAATCCTAGTTGGAGGTTTCCCTGGTTGGAGGGACTCTGATTCTCTATTGGTTTCAGACTTTTGGCCTCCCATCCCTTTCTAACCACCTCTCGCCGGCTTTGTATTCATGTTACCTGATGAAGTTGCTGTACAATATGATATTGTTGCCATCTGATGCACATTCAGATGTCATAAATCAGCACTGCAGAGCTCTCCCTGTACTATGCCGTGCCTTGATTGTATTACTGTTGAAAGACATTCAAAGACTCAATCACGGACACTCTTACTGACAGTTGTGGCTGCTTTGCGTGATGTATTGTCTCTACCTTCTTGCCCTCTGTGCTGTTGTCTGTGCCCAACAATGTTTGTACCATGTTTTGTGCTGCTACCATGCTGCGTTGCTGCCTTGCTATGTTCTTGTCTTAGGTCTCTCTTTATGTAGTGTTGTCTCTTGTCGTGATGTGTGTTTTGTCCTATATTTATAGGTTATTTATTTATAATTTTTTAAATCCCAGCCCCTGTCCCCGCAGGTCTTTTGCCTTTTGGTATGCCGCCATTGTAAATAAGAATTTGTTCTTAACTGACTTGCCTAGTTAAATAAAGGTTAAATTAAATAAATTCCCAGAATCAAGCAGGAATAAACAGTAAATCCAGTAGCATCCAACCAGGTTCTCTGCAACCTTACTAGTAGCTGTGACTAGTAGCCCTAACTATTATGTCACTGTGACTAGTAAGAAAGAGAGCAACAACCATGCCAATGTTTACACCCTCAGCCCAGCGTTAAGCCAGCTTCAACTTGTGTAAAAACTTCAGACTCCTTAACTCCAATAACTTTAGAGCTACGGTTTAATTACTGTCCCCTACACTGAAGGGAGAGAGAAACAGAGGGAGAGTATTTCAATTCAGTAACTTTAAAAGTTTATTCTACCGTTTGAATCACCATCCCCTCACTTCTTTATACAAATATTGAGACTGATAATACAGGGACCAGTACGAGTATCGGGGGAGGAGAGCTTTGAACTTTAAATGATCACACAGATCTAATTGAACGTTTACGTTTTACGCTTCTTTTTTTACGACACGTAAATGTAACCTTTTGGCAACTATCTCGTTCCATATCAGAAATTCGGAGATCTAGAAAGATGCCTGAGTTTGACATGGAATTCAGAGTCGGGTGACCATTTTAAACGATTTTCCCAGTCTGAGCTCCCCCCCTCTTGAACGCAGTTAACTCGGCAACTACTGGTTCAATTTCTATTGCATATCTGTACAATTATAACAATGAAACAGAAATAGCATTGCTCTCTGCATTGAAAGACTTATCCAAAAACAGCTAGGTTAACTAGCTAGTATAACAAACTGACCTTGCTCCGTCGCTGAGCTGTCCATGTGTGTTGTAATTTACTGTCAAAATCTTTACTCTGTTTTTCAATACAACTTCTCCCTTCTGGAGATACTCCAGCGTTCGTCTAATGGGGAATCTTCCTTTCATAGGCATTTTTAGTCTTTATTTCCACGTTATAATTTGGAATTGAAAAGGACGCACAACACTCCAGTTGGACGCTCTTTGATGACGTAACCTATATGCGTAAAGTTTAAGGTCCTTTACTAGTTACCACAGCCACAAAGACTTAAACCCTGCCTATTTCTAAACTTTTATTTTAAACCTAACCTTAACCACGCTGCTAACCCTGACCGTAAGACCAAAAGCTAACGTTTGTTTTCATGATTTTTTTTGTGACATGGCCAATTAACTTTGTGGCTGTGATAACTAGTGGAAACCAACATTTATTGTCTTCTTCTTCAGTGGTATTTCACGTGATCTATATTCCAATCCCTAATTTTTTCAATCTTCCATAGCTCTCTCCTCGGTGCTCTGGGGCCTGAGAGGGTATCACTCCTTGTGACAGTGCATCATCTAACGCCTACCCTAAAAAATATTTTACTCCCAGGATCTGCTCTGCCGTATCCACAATAATGTCCATCTTCTTAGACTTTCCCTCCAGTTTAGCTGTACCCTTGATCACCATTGCCAAAAAAAAATCAACAAAGTCCACCTTCTTTACAATTAACATCGCCGGATCCTGCTGGTGGGGAGCCAACTATGCAGCATGCATTGAAGGCCTATTCAACACTAGGTGTCTTCTTTCCCATCCCAACTTTGCTTCTTTTCCCATTCTTTTGGACAGAGGTCCATTCTTCCTTCCACCGCCATCCGATCCATGTTCCACATCTGCAGCCGCCATCATTCCTGCATCCATCCGAGTCTGTACTCTTATCTTCTCCCGGTGTGCTATCAGTTTAAACCAGAACGTCTGCCTTCTTCCTCTCAACTACTCTCATCGTCCCTGGAAAGATATATCCATGAGGGTCCTTTCCTGCTGCGATGGCATCCGTGTTCCGGAGTAGTGTAAAAAAAATCATAAAAGCACATACCTTTTAGATATATGAAGATATGTTTATTACACTGATAACTGCAGTTCCAGTGGCCTGAGAGGGAATGATGTGATACAGGAATCAAATTGTTGTATTCACTGTCAAGTTAAGAGGTAGAATATATGTAGGCCTACAATAACCTTCAGAAAACATAAAGTTACTAGGTTCATTGGTTAGTGTGTAAAAGGTGAAGTTCCTCTGGCCATGGAATATGTTTCTTTTTTTCTCCAAATACAATATCACATTTGACAGGAAGACACTTTTTATATGTACTGTATTTAAAAAGCTACAGACATGAAACAAAGGCTTTTACAAACCAAAAACAACACCGTCCATATCCCCCCTATGTAAACAATAGAAAACAGTTTTTGTTGCATTTAGTAGTTAATGCATTGAAATTGCTCAGGCTGATAACATTTGTAAGCCACAACATTAAAACTCCACATTTTTTGTACAGCATTTACTAAAATGCATAAGCAATTGCATGCACAGCAATGCACTATACAAAAACAATAACAATGCTCATTTTCTTCAGGTCAAATACTGGCAAGTTGCAATATTATAAAACTCTGATTTAAAAAAAGGACATGCACTCATTTGAATGATAATACATGTAGTATAGAGCTCAGTTCACAGAATAGTCAAAATAACAGTCTTTTCAGGTTTTAAAACCAGCTATTACAACAGTACACCTATCATTTTAGAGTACAACCTACTTCTTTACATGTTATAAGTTAGTGTTACTGGTTTTGTTGCTGTTGGACAATGTACACATATTTTGATGTGGTACTAGAGGTGTGGTACTTTAAGTACACTTATTAACATGGAACAAATACATTTGTTCACAACAAACCACATTTTTACATTTTGGAAACTATTATATCACAGAACGATATACTGTGCAAGAATACAAAAGGAAAATACCTGCTTAATGTTCATTCAACAGTGAAACTATAGATAAATCATGCTAATATTAAAGGGAAAACATATTTTGTCTTGAGAACTCAAAATATATATTTTTCCTATGGTGTGAATACCTGCATATGAATAAAAAAAGACACTGTAAAGTAAGTCTGGAAGTGGACTGAGATCACTACAGTATGCAGTGTGTTCCTGCACTCAGTGCACTGTATAATACCAGCTGGATGGGAATAAATAAACAGAAAAGAGAAATACTGGACACAGAACAGGACATCATGTCACACAAGGCTTGATTGTCATGACAGCAAAACAAAATGGTGGCCATAAAGTTGCCCCTAACCACTGATGTTAGACATTATTTTACCTCTCTAACAGTAAAGGTTAGAACTACCAGGATAATCTAATCTTATATCTATGGGTAAGGGCAACTTTTACCTGGAGCCAGGGTCATGTGGTGATTGAACAAACAAAATATTCAACACATTATCTAATTGGTTCAAGTTAAACCATATAATGAATGTGCATTTGCTTTAGGCAGACATACTAACAAGACGGTTATTAAACTCCTCTGTAGGATCGATGACTCTCCCCAGCAACAGGCTGTCATCATATGGACTGGTTTAGGGAAAGTTCCATAAAAATTGCAGTGAATTGAACCCCCCAAAATTGAAATCTAACCATTCTAACTGTTCTCCTGTTCGGTTTGAAACAAATAATAGATTTGATGTTCTATCTGAAGTGGAGAACAGATGTCATATTATCCTGAATGAAGTGGCTCAGTACACAAATTTGCTTGTCCATCGTCGTATACTCTGTAGATTAAGGATCCAGGTTAGCTGCTATTAAACTGTGAACTAAGTCATATTCCTGATTAGAGGAATTGGTCATCTTTTCAACCAAAACATTTCAGGGACAGACAGAGCTTGAGGCATGAACCAGCATCATAACATAGGCTATTTATACATTTAAATGTTTCTTTTTTTTACATTGTAATACCTGGTGAAAAGTTCAAAGTACAAAAACACAACAAACCTTTACACCAATTCATGTCTCAGTTTACTCATGTAACGACATTCAGGCAAGCGTCGCTCATTCTTAGTCTATGTCGGCGAAGTGTTAAATACAGATTATCGAGATTAGAGGCAGAAGCAAGCGATAACTCAATCAATATACTTTTTGTTGAGCATGAATGTACAGTAAGGCCTGCATAAGGTAAAACCATGTTGAAAGGCTTGAGCGAAAAGGTCAACTTTACAGTACATTGAAGCCATTTTGCTGAAGCAGTAGAGGTGACAGTGACGTGTTAGCCACAGTAGCGCTCCCTCTCCAGGGGGTTAAGTGCTCTGAATCACGGAATCTGGACAAGAGACTCACAGTCCCATCATGCATCTCTTTCAGAGAACCATCAAACCCTCATCCAGGGGTCCCCATGGTTACGACCCATAATCACAAAGGATGAGGAGCGGACATTCTGGGAAGAAAGAGATTTCTCCATGACTTTGCATCTTGCGAAGAGTATTTTAATTACATCAAATGTTTGCAGGACAAAAGATGGGGGTTTCAGAACTAGGGTGTTGTTTGGGTGGTACAAGTCTAGAGATGGGCTGGAGAGGTTTGGGGGTGGATAGAGGTGGTGGCGTGGGGTCACGCTGTGGGACCGGTGATCTGGGTGTTGTAGTCGGCGGTCTCCATCTTGAGAATGTAAGGGATGATGCTGTCGATGGGCACGTTGCCGATCAGGCCGGTGAAGAATAGCTCCTCTGTGATGCTGGAGCTCATCAGACGCAGCGCAGGGAGTCGCATCAGGATACGCGTCAACCTAGGACAACCAATCAGAGAGAGACCAGTTAATACGTGATTTATGGATCCAATCAGAAAAAAACAGATTCACATATGAATTTATGGGACCTGTGGGGAGGGTTTAAGGATATATCAAGATCCTGATTGGCATCGGGTGGCAGGGTAGCCTAGTGGTTAGAGCGTTAGACTAGTAACCGGAAGGATGCAAGTTCAAACCCCTGAGCTGACAAGGTACAAATCTGTCGTTCTGCCCCTGAACAGGCAGTTAACCCACTGTTCCTAGGCAGTCATTGAAAATAAGAATTTGTTCTTAACTGACTTGCCTAGTTAAATGAAGGTAAAATAAATAAAAAATACAGCATACCTGTATGTGTCATCTGGATAAGTCTTCTGCACATAGTCCTGTAGTTCCATCTGGGCTTTCTCCTGGAACTTCACTATCTGGCTGCAACTGTTCAGGCCTGGATGGTCTGATTAGTGAGACACACAATAGCTGTTTCCTAACAATACACTACGAGGTAAATATGGAAACGTTATCATGATGTTAAGCTTATCTAGTTGATATACTGTACATATATATACCTATGTGGGTTGTTCCACCAATTAGGTGCCTTTTACGTTTTTATTTAAACTTTATTTGACCTGGCCAAGATAAAGCAAAGCAGTGCGACAAACAAAAACACAGTTACACATGGAATAAACAAACGTACAGTCAATAACACAATAGAACACATCTACAGTGTGTGCAAATAAGGTAAGATTAGGGAGGTGAGGCAATAAACAGGCCATATAGTGGCAAAGTAAT
Organism: Oncorhynchus gorbuscha; assembly: GCF_021184085.1. Lineage (NCBI taxonomy): Eukaryota > Metazoa > Chordata > Actinopteri > Salmoniformes > Salmonidae > Oncorhynchus > Oncorhynchus gorbuscha. The sequence continues at coordinate 20,641,177 of NC_060182.1, read as the reverse complement.
TACAATTTAGCAATTAAACACTGGAGTGACAGATGTGCAGAAGATGAATGTGCAAGTAGAGATACTGGGGTGCAAAGGAGCAACAACAAAAAAATAACTATGAGGATGAGGGAGTTGGATGGGCTATTTACAGATGGGCTACAGTGGGGCAAAAAAGTATTTAGTCAGCCACCAATTGTGCAAGTTCTCCCACTGTAATTTTCATCATAAGTACACTTCAACTATGACAGACAAAATGAGGGAAAAAAATCCAGAAAATCACATTGTAGGATTTTTAATGAATTTATTTGCAAATTATGTTGGAAAATAAGTATTTGGTCACCTACAAACAAGCAAGATTTCTGGCTCTCACAGACCTGTAACTTCTTCTTTAAGAGGCTCCTCTGTCCTCCACTTGTTTATCTGTATTAATGGAACCTGTTTGAACTTGTTATCAGTATAAAAGACACCTGTCCACAACCTCAAACAATCACACTCCAAACTCCACTTTGGCCAAGACCAAAGAGCTGTCAAAGGACACCAGAAACAAAATTGTAGACCTGCACCAGACTGAATCTGCAATAGGTAAGCAGCTTGGTTTGAAGAAATCAACTGTGGGAGCAATTATTAGGAAATGGAAGACATACAAGACCACTGATAATCTCCCAAGATCTCACCCCGTGGCGTCAAAATGATCACAAGAACGGTGAGCAAAAATCCCAGAACCACACGGGGGGGCCGAGTAAATGATCTGTAGAGAGCTGGGACCAAAGTAACAAAGCCTACCATCAGTAACACAGTACGCCGCCAGGGACTCAAATCCTGCAGTGCCAGACGTGTCCCCCTGCTTAAGCCAGTACATGTCCAGGCCCGTCTGAAGTTTGATAGAGAGCATTTGGATGATCCAGAAGAAGATTGGGAGAAGGTCATATGGTCAGATGAAACAAAAATATATTTTTTTGGTAAAAACTCAACTCGTCGTGTTTGGAGGACAAAGAATGCTGAGTTGCATCCAAAGAACACCATACCTACTGTGAAGCATGGGGGTGGAAACATCATGCTTTGGGGCTGTTTTTCTGCAAAGGGACCAGGACGACTGATCCATGTAAAGGCAAGAATGAATGGGGCCATGTATCGTGAGATTTTGAGTGAAAACCTCCTTCCATCAGCAAGGGCATTGACGATGAAAGGTGGCTGGGTCTTTCAGCATGACAATGATCCCAAACACACCGCCCGGGCAACAAAGGAGTGGCTTCGTAAGAAGCATTTCAAGGTCCTGGAGTAGCCTAGCCAGACTCCAGATCTCAACCTCATAGAAAATCTTTGGAGGGAGTTGAAAGTCCGTGTTGCCCAGCAACAGCCCCAAAACATCACTGCTCTAGAGGAGATCTGCATGGAGGAATGGGTCAAAATACCAGCAACAGTGTGTGAAAACCTTGTGAAGACTTACAGAAAACATTTGACCTCTGTCATTGCCAACAAAGGGTATATAACAAAGTATTGAGATAAACTTTTGTTATTGACCAAATACTTATTTTCCACCATAATTTGCAAATAAATTCATTAAAAATCCTACAATGTGATTTTCTGGAATTTTTTTCTCATTTTATCTGTCATAGTTGAAGTGTACCTATGATGAAAATTACAGGCCTCTCTCATCTTTTTAAGTAGGAGAACTTGCACAATTGGTGGCTGACTAAATACATTTTTGCCCCACTGTATATGATTTATTTTCCATTTGGTCTATATTAAAACGGGCACTTCCTTTAATATAACAGGCTTTGAAAATTGTATTATTGTGCACAATTTCTACTTAAAATATCAAAGTGACGCAAAATGCACTCATTTCGTGGAATGACCCATGTACTGTATATGTCAAATATAATTTATCGGAGTAAATTTACTCTAATCTGATAAGTCTGATGTTTCTCATAACTAGGGAATTTATATTGTCTCGACCATGTGACCTGACCAGGAGAAACTTGGGTCCCCTGTGATTTATGATGTATTTCTAACATAATGTGTGATGTTAATCGGACCATGCTCACCAGGGCTGAAGAGCACTATGGCCTTCAGGTAAGCATACTCATAGCTGTCTGTCTCCATCTTAGCCATGCTGTTACAGAACTCCTGCAGCTTCCAGATGTGTTCCATCACCAGCTTCACTCTCTCCGCAGACACCTTATCTACAGGGGAACAGCAGACAACACCTTACAACAGAAATAATTAGAAATTAACTTATTTTCTGGGGACTGTGTGTCTGATTGTATCAGGGTGTGCGTTTTGTGAATTTCGTGCGTTCTGGAGGTTTGATGGTGTACCGTCCTGGATGCTATTCTGGAGGTGGTTGATGATGGCTTCCAGGATGGTGGAGAGACTCATGATCTGAGCACACTGAGCCAGCCCCAGAGTGAATAGCTCATTCCAACAGGCACGTACCAGGCTGGTGTTACTCTCCTGACTGAGACACACACACTGTTACAGGACTGAATCATGATTGGTTAAGATGATGCACACAAACACAGACAATTCAAGTTACACACATAAATACCAAAAGCGTAATAACACTTTGATATGAGTGTTCTTACCCAAGAGCGGAGAATGCAGGGATGGAGCTTGCCCAGTGCATGGAGAGGAAGAGGAGGCGGGATGCTGACTCACAGATGTAGTGAACATTCAGATAGTCTGGCATGGGGCTGGGCATGGTCAGCTACAGGAGGGACAGATTGGGACCGAGATAGATAGAGATGTCAGATTATTGAAATCTCAAAGGTTTACGTACATACAAAAATAAATGGTTGAACACCAGCAAAATGTGAATACATTTAAAAGTGTAAAGTTTAGATCCACCACCTTGAAGCTGACGTGTGTGTCTGTGAGCAGTGGGCCCTCCACCTCAATGAGGGGGGTCACCTGGTCCCGGCTGATCACTTGGATGGTGGCTCCGCCCACACACTCCCCACCCTCCGCCAGGTTCTGGCCCAACCCTGACTCAGATGGGTTCAGGGCTTTGGCCAGGGTGTCGAAGGCACTGAAGACACATACACAATACAGGAGCAATTACACACACATACACACAGACAGACATATTCAAACAGAGCCACTGCATGCGTACCGTGTTATCTCGCTGGCAGACTGCTCCTCCTGCTGGTCATCTGAGGTATCACTGTTGTTCAGGGACTCACTGAGGGAGTCGGTCAGGTTGGCCAGAGAAGTCACCACACTGGCCAGGGTCCCCAAGTCCCCCTGCCCTGACTCAGACTGTCGAGGGGGGTACATCCAGTGAGCCAGTGGTGAGAACAACAATACACTTTGATTCCAATGACCGGTCCCATTCACAGCATGTTAGGACAGGTATTACACTGAGAATGTTGAGGAATAACAGAGTTTCTACCTTGGTGTCTGTGGCCAGCAGTAGAGTCCCGTCAGCCTGAATCAGAGGCTGCTGAATGTTCACCAGCATCCCTGGGTCTAGCAGACTGGATCTGAACACAACACCAGTCAGACACCAAACTCTAACCCACAGGACCAATCAGAGCTCCTAGGGGCCGGGGTCTTTAATGCAGGCAAACTTAAATCCATTTTACCTCATTTCTACCAGCATGTCACATGTGCAATCAGAGGAAAAACAACTTAGACCACCTTTACTCTCCCTTGCCCTCCATTTGGCAAATCTGACCATAATTATATGGTCCTGATTCCTGCTTACAAACAAAAACTAAAGCAGGGAGTACCAGTGACTCGCTCAATACGAAGTGGTCAGATGACGCGGATGCTACGCTATAGGACTGTTTTGCTAGCACAGACTGGAACATTTTCCAGGATTCAATGGCATTGAGGAGTATACCACCTCAGTCACCGGCTTCATCAATAAGTGCATTGACGACATTGTCTCCACAGTGTCCGTACGTACATTTCCCAGCCAGAAACCATGGATTACAGGCAACATCCACAACGAGCTAAAGGCTAGAGCTACCATTTTCAAGGAGCGGAACACTAATCTGGACGCTTATAAGAAATCCAGCTATGCCTTTAGACGAACCATCAAACAGGCAAAGCGTCAACGCAGGACTAAGATTGAATCTTACTACATCGGCTCTGACGCTTGTCGGACGTGGCAGGGCTTGAAAAACATTACGGACTACAAAGGGAAACCCAGCCGCGAGCTGACCAGTGACGCGAGCCTGCCAGACGAGCTAAATGCCTTTTATGCTCGCTTCGAGGCAAGCAACACTGAAGCATGCATGAGAGCACCAGCTGTTCCAGACAACTGTGTGATCAAGCTTTCTGTAGCCGATGTGAGCAAGACCTTTAAACAGGTCAACATTCACAAAGCCGCAAGGCCAGACGGATTACCAGGACGTGTACTCAAGAGCATGCGCGGACCAACTGGCAACTGTTTTCACTGACATTTTCAACCTCTCCCTGACCGAGTCTGTAATACCTACAGGTTTCAAACAGACCACCATAGTCCCTGTGCCCAAGAAAGTGAAGGTAACCTGCCTAAATGATTACCACCCCGTAACACTCACCTCGGTATGTGATGTGAGCCATGACCAAAGGCTAGCCATGGCTCACATCCACACCATCATGCCGGAAACCCTAGACCCACTCCAACTCGCATACCGCCCCAACAGATCCACAGATGATGCAATCTCAATTGCACTCCACACTGCCCTTTCCCAGCTGGACAAAAGGAACACCTATGTGAGAATGCTGTTCAATGACTAGAGCTCAGCATTCAACACCATAGTGCCCACATCACTAAGCTAAGGATCCTGGGATTAAACACCTCCCTCTGCAACTGGATCCTGGACTTCCTGACGGGCCGCCCCCAGGTGGTAAGGGTAGGTAACAAAACATCTGCCACACTGATCCTCAACACTGGGGCCCCTCAGGGGTGTGTGCTTAGTCCCCTCCTGTACTCCCTGTTCACCCACGACTGCATGGCCAAGCACGACTCCAGCCCCATCATTAAGTTTGTTGACGACACAACAGTGGTAGGCCTGATCACCGACAACGATGAGACAGCCTATAGGGAGGAGATCAGAGACCTGGCAATGTGGTGCAAGGACAACAACCTCTCCCTCAATATGAGCAAGACAAATGAGCTGATCGTGGACTATAGGAAAAAGAGGGCTGAACAGGCCCCCATTAACATCGACTGGGCTGAATTCGAGCGGGTCGAGAGTTAATGTCCTTGGTGTCCACATCACCAATGAACTAACATGGTCCAAACACACCAAGACAGTTGTGAAGAGGGCACGACAACACCTTTTCCCCCTCAGCAGACTGAAAAGATTTGGCATGGGTCCACGGATCTTCAAAAAGTTCTACAGCTGCACCATCAACAGCATCCTGACCGGTTGCATCACCGCCTGGTATGACAACTGCTCGGCATCTGACCACAAGGCGCTACAGAGGGTAGTGTGTACGGCCCAGTACATCACTGGGGCCAAGCTTCCTGCCATCCAGGATATACTGTATATACTAGGCAGTGTCAGAGGAAGGTCCAAAAAATTGTCAAAGACTCCATTCCCCCAAGTCATAGACTGTTCTCTCTGCTACCGCACAGCAAGCAGTACCGGAGCGTCAATTCTAGAACCACAAGGCTCCTTAACAGTGTCCTTCCCCAAGCCATAAGACTGCTGAAAGATTAATCAAATGGCCACCCGGACTATTTACATTGACCCCCCCTCCCTTACTTTTACAATGCTTCTACTCGCTGTATATTATCTATGCATAGTCACTTTACAAATGACCTCGACTAACCTGTCCCCCGCACACTGACTCGGTACCGGTACCCCCTGTATATAGCCTCGTTATTGTTATGTAATTTTCTTGTGTTCATTTTTTACTTTAGTTTATTTAGTAAATATTTTCTTAACTCTATTTCTTGAACTGCATTGTTGGTTAAGGGCTTGTAAGTAAGCATTTTACGGTAAGGTCTACTACACCTGTTGTATTCGGCACATGTGACAAATAACATTTGATTTGATTTGATCCCAAAGTACCAATCAAAGTAGTAATCTCAGTCTCTGACCTGGAGCCATCACTGTCGGTGATGAAGGTTGGCGTGGCGATGAGTGGGCTCATCAGGTTCTTCCTAATGTATATCTTCTCTGTGGACGCAGCACAGTTAACAGGCCTCTCTCTGGGCAGGTCAATGGGCTTCCTTTCACTCTGCACGGCTGAGGACGCACAGGACAGAAACACCATCAACAACACTAAAACCCTACAGCAGGGGTCGGCAACAGGCAGGTTGATTTTTTTCGGAACCCCAAAAGTTTTAGCAAAAAAGAAAAATGAAATTCAGCTAAAATTTAGTGTAACTTAAGAAATCTGTTCCCAACCAAGTATTCCCACAAATATAAAATATACATATCCCACTGGGCATTCTATTCCACATTGGTACAATGAAATTACGTGGAAACAACGTTGATTCAACCAGTGTGTGCCCAGTGGGATATGACAATGTCTCAATGTAATCAAGTATTGAAATTATTGTTATCTTCAAATATAATCTATTTTTGGGCTTAGTTCTGGTCAATTCGCAGTAGTATTGAGCGATTAGTGCTTTTTGAAGTCGGTTCGGTTTTGGCAAAAAATATAAAAAATGTTTTTACATTATTATTATTATTGCACTATTGTTTAATGCTGTAACAACACTGAATAAAACTATTAATAAAAGTCCATGATGGTTGTGACTGCCCATTACTGCTTATCACTGTTATTAACCATCATTTATTCACATTACTTCACTATAATAAAATGTTTATTTTATTTGATGACTTTACTATTTAATTCCAAGTCATAATCTCAGATCTATAGAGCTGCTGCCTATACTGTCTGACAAAATCCCTATTTTGTAGTTCTTCAAAGTCAATAAGGCATACTTTTATGACTGCTGAATACCAACTATCAATCACTTTAGATCATTTATTTTCAGACTCGCGAATCAACTGCTTTCTATCCCTTTCTCTCTTCTCTCAATATCTATCTGTGTCTGCTCCGCACAGACCTGACAAGTGGGTGCGCAATGGATTACGGTCATTGTAGTTGATTACCACGTTTTCTGCGCTAAGCTATGCAGAATATTGACCTGTTGGAAACTACAACTAATACATTGCACAGTTCAGGCCTCATTTGATTTATCTCTACAGAAACTGCACATCGAGCTCACAGGAAAAAAATGAACGAAATGGAATTCAAATAATTTAACAGACATTGGTCAATTAGTTGTTTAAAAAAATGAAAAATAACCAAAATGTTGGTTAATCGCTCAGCACTAATTTGCAGTGTACAGATTATTATAATTATGTTCCGACCTTCCACTCTTGACAAAAATCTGCCTGCGGCTAAATGTAGTTGCCTCCCCCTGCCCTACTGGTACCTTGTGAGCAGACATGACTGATGTTGGGATGATGTTGAGATGGGAAGAAAAACAATTCTTCCCATCTTCATGTACATGCGTTGGTGTGACTCACACTCCATCTTCATGCCCATGTCCAGGCATTTCCTCAGCCGGCAGAATTGACAGCGGTTACGGTGGTGCTTGTTGACAACACAGTCCTGGTTACTCCGGCAACTGTAAGTCAGGTTCTTTCTCACACTCCTCTTGAAGAAGCCTTTACAGCCTTCACAGCTGACAGCCCCATAGTGACGCCCTGACAACAGAACAGAGAGGAGGGGTTAGTGGTATGAATGGACCAATGTCCTGTGAGTGTGTGTGCGGTGTGCATGCGTACCTGAAGCCTTGTCTCCACACACCACGCAATACTCTACAGGTTGAGGCCGGCCCACGTCCCCTGCCTTCCCCAATAACTGCTCCACCGACGCTGCATCTGTCACAATCTAGAACACCAGGAGTAGAAGTCGTTGAGGGGTCACTGAGGGGGTCAAAGGTTACACAGTGTGTCATCCAATGCTGTGGTTTAGTTGTGGTGTTATGGCTACTTCAGTACCTGTATTCTGCCGGGTACCAGGCTGTCTGCGGTTGTGAAAATGATCTGCTTGGTGCCCTGGTTTTCTGGGGAGGTCAGGATGACTTTGCCCGTTCCTGAGCCATCAGCCGCTGCCAGGATAAACTGCTGCTTGGGACCACTGAAGGGATCCATGGTTGTGACTATCTGGATCTTCTGACCCGTCTGCTGGTCCGTTACAATCTGAGAGGGAGGGAGGGGTCATAATCCCACATCCATCCAAACAACTGCTATCCCTTTAATTGAAGCACTTACAATTATTTAAGCTGTATCCAAATAGTTTTTAAAACAATATTTTGTTTTTAGTGGGATTTGTCTGAATCTGTGTATATTAGAAATTGTAACTATGGTGCAGTGTGTGTAGGCTATCAATAGGTGGCAGTGACTTCAAGCAGTAGCATGTCAATAATGTAGGGTATTGTTACCTGAATGTGCTGCGGTGTGGCTGAGGGCTCAGTGGAGATGATCTGAAAGCGTTGTGGAGAGCCACTCATCACTGACAAGTCAGCGGGAGAGGTCTGTACCTGAAACACACAATACAAACACATCAAATCCTAAGAATGATGTGCAACAAAGCACACACACACCCACACACAAAATACATGTGGGAGCAGCAGGGAAACCAACAGCAGCTAGTCAGAGGGAGGGGCTTGACTGTGCCCTCAGAGTGACCCCTCTCTTCTGAAGGTTAAGAGTGGCCTCTGTCTCCACGGCAACCAAGGAGTCAGAAGCGACCTGCCAGGCTACACAGAGCAGCAGCGTCAAAGATGGTGGACTAATTAAGACAGTTCACTCAGGCCGTTTACTATTGAAAATGGTCAGTTCCGGTCTACATAACTGGTGTCTCCCATAGACACTAATTCAGTAGCAGCTGGGTCTGGTCTACTTAGTTCATTGAACCAGACAAAAACAGGGGTGTCTGGAAGTGTATCGCCTTTGTCTCACAAAGTAAATAATCTTTGAACAGGAAGCGTGGGATGGGTTAGGGTCAGGGTGCTCTTTCACATACACAGTACAGACACACACAGAAAACCAGCATGCAAACACAATTTACCTCCTTATAGCACACAAACACATCCTCTCCCATAATAACAAAATAACCACACATACACAAACACAGAAAACCAACATGCAAGCACAATTTACCGTACAGTACACAAACATAAACACATCCTCTCCCATAATAACACAACCACACACACACAGTTACTCACCTCTGTCACCTTCTCAGACGCCACTATCTGCTGAGAAAGCACCTCCACATTGGTCATCATGGTGATATAAGGTCATTAGAGGGGCCTGTCTGGAGCTATGCCAAAGACATCTGTCAACTGCAGTGTGCAACCTCTCTTATATCAGCAGGCAGGGTTACGTTCAATAAGAACAAACCTAAGCAAATGTTTTCAAACAGAAAACAAACGTGAGCATTGTCATTAACCAAGTTCAGGTAATACCTCATTTGCTTTGTACACTATATTTGGATCGTAACAAGAGTGTGCGGCAACAGCCACAAAATATAGCAGCTTTAAGATGAATAAGTGCTTTTATCATAGAATTCTCCCCTTGACTTCATGCAATTCAGCACCAAGGCCAGCGCCCTCATTCTCCTTTTTCGACTTTGATTTGATGGTGTGGATTGGAGGCCCCTTGCTGCTCAGTATCCCAGTGATATGCCAGGCGAGGGTTATGCTCCGCCAGAGATACGGTTGGTATCATCTTGCCTATTTCCCAGGTATTCTATTTTCATTGTTCCATTTTCTCAAAGAGAAATGTGATAGTCTCTTCGCATGCAAAGCCATCTCATCAGAGATGCACAATCATGACCGATTTGTCCTCTGAAGGAGAATGTAATGTCTGTCTGAGGACAATTCATCCAGGGGAGGGCATCTTATTCCGTGATTTGATTAAGGAGTGGAGGGCATAAGGCTGTAAGTGTACACAATTACACATCACACTTTCCATTTCTGGATTTTACCAATCATATTGTGTGTGTTTGAAAGAGTGTGTCTCTCTCGCTCTCTCTCATTAAAGGAAGAAAAGGCTATGATTTGAACCGCGGTGAGGACTGTCATTGGCTAAAGGATGGGGGAAGGCCATGGGTTCGTTCGCTCACTAGCCAAATGACAAGTCTATCAAAAACGAATTTCTTCCGACATTCAAAACGAACAAAATGGAGAACCTGGCATTTCGCCAACAATACGGCAGGCAGCCATTCATTAAATGTAAATATATATATGTTTATATCGATTAAATACCCGTTATTTAACATATTATTGCAATGATAAAACCCTGACATTAAAAAAGCGCCTGCAAATGATTACGCAATCAAAGCAAAATTCCTTGTCCCCGAGATGGCAAAGGTAAAAGGGTCGGGTTCATCTGCGCGGTAGTACTAGCCGGCTAGCTAGCTAACATTCTAGCTACTTGGCTGCCCTGACAGCTACAGCTCATCTTTTGTCCTCGGCGTTAGAGCTTTATTTTGGCATGTTTATATCTCCGTTGATATCAAAAGTGTGACACGGGGGACATGGTTTTCAAAGGCGTTTATCACTGAATGGATATTTTAATTGTCTGACGTAATAAGTTTAACGTTGGAATAAGATGAGAGATGACAGCACTGCCCACGATTGACAACCATCCAGACCCAAGCCCACCACTGGCTAGAGCTCTCCCTCGAACCGCACAGCATCAAGCTACAACAAAATATCCAGTTTTTTTTGTCTCGACTATGCCTTCACTAGCATTAAACCACTTAAATATTTTGGGTGAAGACTTACCACCGGATGAAAGATTGCAGATTTAGGTCTGGGTCTTCTATTTAAAAAAAATATTTGTTTTTGTTTTTCTTCTGTAAAAGGTCATAGTTCGTGACCCCATTCTGCCAGCATGCTTGGAGTTTTTTCTTCTTCCTCCTCGCGCGTTCTGCGCTTTTCTCCCTCCTAGCGCGCGGCGCGAGCCAGACAGACTGACGTCAGCCTGTCTGCCTTCTTCGAAGGGGAGGTGATTGGTAGATTTTGTTGTCAATATTATAGGCCTAATCCTTGCGTACATTATTTGTAATATAATATTCCTTAGAATAAGGAGAGAGGTGAGTATGGTGTGTAATCTGACCATTTATTAAATCTGACTGTAATAAGCCTAATAATTCCACCTAGGGGGAATTCGGATAGAATGGGACATCATGTAAAATACATTTGTAAGTAGCCAGCCCGCATAACAACATCATTCTCAGTAATGGTTACAGAAACGTTTTACTTGCTATGACTGTGACATGTAGTTGTTTATCTACCTTAGTTGAACGCACTGACTGTAAGTCACTCTGGATACGAGTGTGAATTAAATTACCAAAATGTAAATGTATGTGAAAATTAAAATGTCTAGTGGTCATGTCTAACCTAGTTCTCCTAACCTGCTACATTAATTATCCTAACCTGCTGCATAGTTCTCCTAAACCTGCTATGAAAAGTCCAATTTGACTGAAGCTGTATCCCTTCTAGACAAAACCTTATTTCGGGTTTTACATAAATACTGCCCATCTCTGAATCCTGAGGCTTTTATTTATTGGTCTGACAAGAGGAAATCTAAGCTATTGTTTACATTTTGTAATTCTGTATTTTTTTCTTCTGCTTTACCAACCATAGCTAGCTAAAGTAGGACAGCATGGAGTAGCTAACGTGGGACAGTCTTAAAGGCTTCTACAATGGAGGAAAGAGATCCAGTTTAGCCCAACCCGATACATTTCTGAAATCCTCAGATGTTTCTCAATCACACAAAATTGAATATAATTGTCATTGGGGTACAATTAGGACTATAATAATGGTGTCCCAGTTGATCTAACCTGCTGTCCCAGTCTACCAAAAGCAAACTGAAAATATGGTTTTGACTCAGTGTCAACAAATACCTCCTGTGAATATGATATCACATTTTTTTTGGTGTGGGTGATTAGGAAACATCTTGAGGATTTCAGAAATCTATCATGTGTTGGGCTAATATGTTGGATAGATTTCGAAAAAGGTTAGAGAAGATGGAAATACTAAAAGTGTCCAACTGATTCCAAATTCACCCTATATGGTTCTTGCTATAAGCCCTAGTTCATGTGTGGTGCATATATATATATTTAAAATGGCTTTACATCGCTTTTCCAGGCTTCATTGCTTATTGTTGTTGAAATAAACATTTGTGTCCGAAGAATTTGGCAGAACATCATTCATGGCACTTTGTTTTTCTTGTGTTTTCTGAATATGTATTCCCAAAAACAGGTTGGTGGTTGTGGCGGGAGAATCAGAATAAGTTCGGCTACATAGATAATTAAGATGTCTTATCTGCTTAAAATGCTTATATGATTAAAACTGTTGAACTCTTGTTATTAGGTTATATCCCTTTGGACTCTGGTGTTGGCAGTTGCACTTCCTTCCCCATATGGGCCTCAGTCACCTGGGGCCCAGAGAAGGGAGAAGTCAGGCTTGCCTATCACATGTCCCTGTTGCTATGCAGAATATCAGAAAGAGAAGAGGACATTAGGGAACATTGTCTTCATGTGTGTATATGTATCTTTACCTATTACAAACCATGGGAAGGGATGGCGTGATTAATGGGGAACCAATTACTTGTCTCCACAATGTCTGTGCCCAGTCACACCCTCCTTCGGCTTTGGGGGAGATAAGGTCTGAGACAGGATGTTTGGGGTAGTGTCTGGGAACCATTGTATGTCATCTCTGATGTTGCACCTATCCTGGGGTAGTGCATGACTTGGGCACACTCCCCTCAGTGAGCTCGTCTAGGCATGTGGTCAAGAACATTGGTTTTAATTGAGTTAGGGGTATCTGCAGTTGACAATTAATGTATGCCATAGAATGGTGTTTCTGTAATATGAAGTACCAGGAATGAAATCAGAGCCTTGTTTTAGGTGCCAAACTCTGTACAGTAAGAACAGTCTTCATAGTAAATGCTATCCGGCTGGGTGATACTACTTTCTCACCTTGTATCTTTGCTATAAAATATATTTGTATCCTTTGTGTCAGGGCTCTCAACAAATCATCTCAGGGTGTTTCGTCGACCAGCCATCACTATTGCAGAGCTCTCACTATTCAGTTTAAGTATAACTCTGAATTGTTTCATAAGTTTGTCTCTCCTCATTGATAATATAGAAATTGACCACCACATGGTCTCATACATGCCTGTTATTCTACTGTTACACTGTGTGGACTGTGTAATCTGACTGTAATTTAAGGAGTTTTATTTACATACTATAATCTAAAAGCACATGCTAGGTAAAGGCAATATGGTGGGGTGGCTGGCTTGTAGGAGAGTTTGGCGAGTAACCAAAAGGTGGCTGGATCAAATCCTCGAGCTGACAAGGTAAAAATCTGCCATTCTGCCCCAAAGCAAGGCAGTTAACCCACTGTTCCCCAGGCACCGATGACGTGGATGCTGATTAAGGTAGCCCCCCGCATCTCTGATTCAGAGGGGTTGGGTTAAATGTGGAAGACACATTTAAGTTGAATGCATTCAGTTGTACCGCTGAATAGGTATCCCCCTTTCCCCATATCGCACACAAACATTTTGAACTCGGAAGAGGTGGATAGACACTAAGTGGCCAGTTTATTAGTTACACCCATCTCGTACGGTTCGGAGCCTCCTTTGCCTCCAGAACAGCCTGAATTATTTTGGGCATGAAAAGGTTGCTCAATTGCAGACCATCTCTTCTTGTAAAAGCTTATGTCACATACACAGCTTTAGCACTGATTAGCACTAAAATGTAGTAGGGCAGGGTTTCCCAAACTCGGTCATCGGGACCCCAATGGGTGCACATTTGTTTTTTTTTTGCCCAAGCACTACACAGCTGTTTCACATAATCAAGAAATTATCAAGCTTTGATCATTTTAATCAGTTTTGTAGTGTTAGGGCAAAAACCAAAACGTGCACCCCTTGGTGTCCCGAGGACTATGTTTGGGAAACGCTTTAGTAGGGCTCATAAAGAAATGTTGGCCACATTATGATCAAACATAAGTCTCAAGTAATAAGTTGAGATTCTGATGGTCATCAAAAAGAAATAATTATAGGCATACAAGTAGTGTAGCATAACCCTTACTGTGTGATAATGCTCAGAAGGGTCAAAGATACTTGACAAGATAGGCTACATTTACAAACATGTCCACAAGATGTCATGCAACTATCAAGAACAGAATAATTGTCAAATGCAATAATATATTCTAAATCTATCTTCTTCTAATATCTTCTCAACTAGGCCTATAGCCTACGAAAAGTCCTACATTAAAAAGAGAAACGCACGACCACAAGCAGTCTTATGTCGAATACGTATATTTGCATGAATTGACTTTGTCAATCTGTATTCAACATTAAATGCGTGATACAGCCTGCATCCGGATGTGACGAGATGGTTACTGCATTATGCTCAGTGGGGAATATTTGAAGCCACACAATATTGCGGAGGATTACGGAACCATGGACCGGATGTGTTGACATGGTCGTTTTCATTGGATTCAAGGTTTGATGTTATTGCGTTTTTATTTTATAGAGTGGGCACCATTTATAATAATAATAACAATGCAATAATGCATATATTAAAAGTTCCAAATTCGCTGGAGCCTACAGTTGATTACTACAGAACGATGATAAAGCAATAGGCATCCGATGTGTATCAATTTCTTTGGAGCCTAATATAAGATCAGGATTGGGGTGTCTTCAATCATACTAACTTCATATATACATTTTAAAACAAATACATGTAGTATATCTCAATGTTGCGTGCGTAACGCTCTTGTTGCCAAAACGCTCATGACAACTGTAGGCTAGTATGTAGTAGCCTATCAGTACCAAATCATGGTATACTGTTAAACTGCAATTTTTATACGTATGGGGAAGTTCTGTAGTGTAAGCCTTATTGTTTTCCCTGTACGTGTTTGGGTGGAGTTTTCAAGATTAGGTTAATTATTAACAGACTGCACGATGTCTCAGTTGGTGGTGGATGTGTAGCCTATACGTGTAGCCTATGGGTTAGTGTGATGTTTATGATCAGGATATTTATATAGCAGGAATCAACTGCTACACATCTTATATATTTTTAGAGGATCGGTCTAAGCGACAAAGGATACCGCTCATTCAGAAGCTTTGCCAGGGTCCTCCTTTAGGAAATACGTTATCTCTTTTGTTTTCATTTGCCCTGAGAATAACGACAACGCTTTGACGCACAGTGTTGTGGGATATGAAGCCATTGACAGCTCCAGGCAATGTGTGTGTGTGTTAACCCGATTCTATTTGCCTCTATAACGCGCAGCTTCCCTGTCCTGCTCTGGATACAATGATGCAGCACTGAATGGACGTCTCGTGCCACCAGCAGAGTGACAGCATCCAAGAAACACCCACCAACAATCTGGAGAGTTATCTGAGGGTTGAGAAAAACATACAAGAGACAGCAAGAAAGTAAAACGAGGAAAGAAAATAATTCTGAGTTATAGAGCTGGAGTGAAAGAAGACAGGAGGATAAAGAGAGAAGGGTTGAGTTGTGGAGCTGCCTGTGTGCTGCAGTGTGGAGGTTGGAGGTCATGGTGGGGCGGGGCCTGTGGGTGTGTAAGCCCCGCTTTGGTAAGCGGGGGCGGTTCGGGGTGCTGCCTGCTCTCTGTGTGCTGATAGTCAGTGCTGCCCTGCTAGCTCTGCTCTTCGTGGACTCCATTGAGTCATGGGCCACCTCCATGAACATGAACACAATGGTAGAGGCGCAGGGGGGGATCATACCCCCACAAAGTGTCCCCCCAACCAGACCCGAGGAGTACCTCCTTATGCCCAGCCCTCTCGTCTGCCAGCGTGCCAAACCCTACCTCATCGCCATGGTGACCTCCGCCCCAGCCAATCAGATGGCCCGCCAGGCCATCCGGGACACGTGGGGTGGGGAGGTGGAGGTCAGGGGTCATAGGGTCATGACCTTGTTCATGGTCGGGGTGGCCTCTGACCCCGGGCTAGCCAAGCTGCTGATAGAGGAGGCCCGGGAACGAGGGGACCTGATCCAAGGGCGCTTCTGGGACTCCTACTCTAACCTGACCCTGAAGACCCTCTCCATGCTGAACTGGGCCCGACGCTTCTGCCCCCAGGCCCACTTCCTGGCCAAGGTGGACGATGACGTCCTGTTCAACCCCGGGGCCCTGCTGCGCTACCTGAACAGGAGCACCGTGACCAACACCTATGAGCATGGGGACCTGTACCTTGGCCGGGTCCACCTTCACGTGGCTCCAGACCGAGACCCAGACAGTAAGCACTACCTCCCTAGAGGGGCGTACCCTGCATCTGTCTTCCCTGACTACTGCAGTGGCACTGCCTACATCCTCTCTCGCTCCTCCCTGCTCAAGATCTCCTTGATGGCCGCTTCCTCACCTCTGCCCACCCCTCTGCCACCCGAGGACGTTTTTGTGGGTCTGTGTGCCCGTGCTGCTGGAGTGCTGCCCTCCCACTGCCCGCTGTTCTCTGGTGGGCCCGCAGTGCCCTACGGGCGCTGCTGCTACCAGGCGATGGTGTCCATCCACCACATCTCCCCCAGAGAGATGCTCCGGTTTTGGGCTGACATCCACTCCCCTCCCCCCTGCTCCTGGCTGGGCCTACGTGCCTCTCTGGGGGTCTGTAAAGTCCGGGCCATGCTGGGGACCTTTCTGGGGGTGGATCAGGGGCTGTGAGGGGGGTGTTGCCCTCGTGGATAGGAAACTATTGTGTTTTGGGGGCTGTGCCTCTGCCAGGATTTCAATACTGTGATTAGCTCAAGCGCTCTATTTAATTGGGAATGGTAAGGAATCACTGTGCACTATGAAAATGTGCTTTATTTTTATAGCTTTTTAGGAATATTTGAATGTATTTTATGTTATGTAATAATGCTGGCATTTTGTCAAAGCTGGAGGAATATGAATCAGTAGTTGAAGGGAATTAGTGTGATGATATATTTAAGACTGTTAGAACACACACAGACACATACTCTAGGCCAGTGTTGCCCAACTCCAGTCTTCCAGTATCTCCAACCGTACGCATTTTAGTTGTAGCCCTGGACAAGCACACCTGATTCAACTTGTCAACTAATCATCAAGCCCTCATTGAGTTGAATCAGGGAGTTTGTCCGGGGCTACAACAAAAATGTGTGCTGTTGGGGATACTGGAGGACTGGAGTTGGGAAACACTGCTGTAGATATGTAAATATTACTGACCAGGAAACACATAACCTACCGGATATTTGCCATTAATGTAAGAATTTAGAGTAATGTTATTCATGCGTAATTAAATGTTTTACTAATTAAAATCTAATTTTATTTTTCACATCCGCTTAATACAACCGGTATTAATACAACCAGTATTTTCCTTACAGTAAAATGCTTAATTACAAGCCCTTAACCAACAATGCAGTTTTAAGAAAAATGCGTGTTAAGTATAAAATAGATAAGTAAAATATAAGAAATAAAAGTAATAATTAAAGAGCAGCAGTAAATAACAATAGCGAGGCTATATACAGGGGGTACCGGTACAGAGTCAATGGTTAGTCGAGGTAATTGAGGTAATATGTACATGTAGGTAGAGTTAAAGTGACTATGCATAAATAATAAACAGAGAATAACAGCAGTGTAAAAGGGGGGGGGCAATGCAAATAGTCTGGGTAGCCATTTGATAAGCTGTTCAGGAGTCTTACGGCTTAGGGGTAGAAGCTGTTGAGAAACCTTTTGGACCTAGACTTGGCGCTCCGGTACCGCTTGCCTTGCGGTAGCAGAGAGAACAGTCTATCACTAGGGTGGCTGGAGTCTATACCACTACCTGGTATAGAGGTCCTGGATGTCAGGAAGCTTGGTCCCAGTGATGTACTGGGCCGTGCGCACTACCCTCTGTAGTGCCTTGCGGTTGAAGGTGAAGCAGTTGCCATACCAGGCAGTGATGTAATCAGTCAGGATGCTCTCGATGGTGAGAAGTCCAGGATCCAGTTGCAGAGGGAGGTGTTTAGTCCCAAGGTCCTTAGCTTAGTGAAGAGCTTTGAGGGCACTATGGTGTTGAACGCTGAGCTGTAGTCAATGAATAGCATTCTCACATATGTGTTCCTTTTGCCCAGGTTGGAAAGGGCAGTGTTGAGTGCAATAGAGATTGCATCATCTGTGGATCTGTTGGAGCGGTATGCAAATTGGAGTGGATCTAGGGTTTCTGGGATAATGGTGTTGATGTGGGCCATGACCAGCCTTTCAAAGTACTTTATGGCTACAGATGTGAGTGCTACAAGTCGGTAGTCATTTAGGCAGGTTGCCTTTGTGTTCTTGGGCACAGGCACTATGGTGTTCTGCTTGAGACATGTTGGTATTACAGACTCTGCCAGGGACAGGTTGAAGATGTCAGTGAAGACACTTGCCAGTTGGTCAGCGCATGCTCGGATTACACGTCCTTGTAATCTGTCCGGGCCTGCGGTCTTGTGAATGTTGACCTGTTTAAAGGTATTACTCACATCGGCTACGGAGAGCGTGATCACACAGTCGTCCGGAACACCAGTGTTGCTTGCTTCGAAACGAGCGTAGCAGTAATGTAGCTCGTCTGGTAGGCTTGTGTAACTGGGCAGCTTGCGGCTGTGCTTCCCTTTGTAGTTTGTAATAGTTTACAAGCCCTGCCACAAGACAAGCATAAGGTAATCAGCTTACTGTAAGACTGAAACAACCGGCAAAAAGGACTTAGTACATAGTCTCTTCTGTATAGCTACTATGTAAGATTACTTACTGCCTAAGTAGACTCAGGCTGCTTTCACCTGTTTTAAAACAATAGCACTAAAGATGCATGAAGTTGCCAAAATGCAACTAACTCTTGCTTCCACTTTAATAATATGGTAAAATTGTAAATGATAGTTTCTCTCTTCGCCCACCCACTCCAGATCACTCCAGTAGTACCAAACATTTTCTCTATTATGTATTCAGCTGAAATGTCAATCAAAACAAGTGGTTTTCTTTCATTGTTTCCTCTCATCGACTCATGACCTTCATCTGAACTGAATCTGAATAGATGATTTGCTTTCATCTGTGCAGTTCTATAGATAAACTTGAAGGAACAAAGGAAGAAACCGCGGCAAAGGGAGCACCTCAGTACACAGTCAGCCCGTCTTCCTTGGTGGTTCAAACGCTATGGTCAGTCAACAGCACTCGAGACATGAAGAAGACCAGATGAGATGGACTGCCATAGGCGAACACATATACACACACACAGATGCAGTATTTATAACCCTGCTTCAATAACTTATGTAACTGTCATGTTTTGCAAGTAGAGTGTGAATAAAAGACATGCATTGGTTTTTCTGTGCTGGGAGGGTAATGATTTGTCTGACCCAGAGAGGGATTCAGTCCACTGTTGCAGAGGGCTCTTCTGTAGTCAAGAGGGTTGCGTTTACACAGGCAGCCTAATTCTGATATTTTTCCCACTAATTGGTCTTTTGACCAAATGTATATCTTTTTACGTCAGATCTTTTTCAGCGTGTTTTGATTAGTCCAAAAAACAATTGGTGAGAGAAAAAATCAGAATTGGTCTGCCTGCGTAAATGCAGCTGAGGAGATCCAATACAAGTTCAAATGCAGTTTACAACATTATGTATGATGTATGTTGTAGACGAAGGGACATCTCTTGGATTTTATGGGGGGGGGGGTTATTGGGGAGTGTTTCCAATAACCTTTTCAATACTAACGTGGTGAGAAGTGAACTGAGACATTGTAATTTGCATTGTTTGAACAGAGACAGTTCCAGGTAGCCATGTATGTTCTTCCTCCTCCCTCTCCTAGAATGAATATTGAGTACTCTATTCTGTGAAGATTAGTATGAAGTATTAGTGTGAAGGATGTGTGAATGTACTCAGAAAATGTGTGTGTGCAAGAATGGATTGATCACTAATAAAGTCCTCAATCATACCCTTTCTCAGACTGAATATCTTTGGAACTGCAATAACAGTCACTCTCACCTATTAAACTACTCGCTCTCTATTTATCTTTCCCATTTACTCACTCAACTCTCACACTCACACCTTCTCACAATCTTTAACAGTTGACTTTGCCCCCTCTGATTTTCTGTCCAACTATGAAACCTTTGTATCAGGATAAGATAAGGATAGGACAATTACAGCTGGGTGTGAGTAGAGGCTTGCGGTTAGATGTATATAGGTGATGACAAAAGGAATGCAAAAAGTGAGCCGGAAAGATAATTAAGCAAAACAAAGTTTGTCCTCAAGTATAACCTTACCTCGTGGTTGCCTAGCTACCATGGGACAGGTATCTTATTCTACCCATTACATGCTTAACCAGTTCTAGTAATATTCTCTGTCATTTGTGACAACAAACACTTGATTATAAATAATAATAATATATGCCATTATAAGTGGTCAGCTGGAAAGCAGGCTTGAAGCAAAACCTGCATGCAATTAATCAACCAATGTCAATGAGCATTGATACAAACATTACTGAGGTAAACCATACTTGTTACCGGTCTGCTGAGGAATGTTAACAAAAACCCAAAGAGACACAAACATTTCATGCTTAATTCTGTTGCAATTGTATTATTCAGAGGTGGTGTTACCCTCACATAGGGAGGAGTAGAAAGCCAGTAAAGGTGTTGTGGTTGCCTTGAATATCAGTGAGCCCTTGGCCTTCAGTGAGATGCCAGCTCCAAAGCCTCTAGTCACAAATTAATTACTCCCATTGTGGTTGATCCATTCCAAATCATTGACTGGACATTCTTATATAACCTTACACCCATTACAGCAGAAGCATGCCGATCGCAGGCTGTGAATCTGAGGTAAGACTCCTTTCACTCGTGATGATACCTGTAGTTGGGTTGTAGGCTGTGCCTATGTTGGCGAAGACGCTGCTGCAGACCAGTGATGTCTCAATGTTGAAGGGGCTTACAATGCTGTCACCCAAGCCAGCAGAGAATGCCACTTGTGATCTGTGTTCACTCTTCAGCTCTTCCACGTGGCTCTCACTGGCTGTCACTCTGGCCTCCCAGGTGGTCTTTTCTTTCTTCAGTTCTTCCCCCTGGCTCTCACTGGCTGTCACTCTGGCCTCCCAGGTGGTCTTTTCGTTCTTCAGTTCTTCTCCCTGGCTCTCACTGGCTGTCACTCTGGCCTCCCAGGTGGTCTTTTCTTTCTTCAGTTCTTCCCCCTGGCTCTCACTGGCTGTCACTCTGGCCTCCCAAGTAGTCTTTTCATTCTTCAGCTCTTCCACCTGGCTGTCACTTTGGCCTCCCAGGTGGTCTTTTCCTTCTTAAGTTCTTCCCCCTGGCTCTCACTGGCTGTCACTCTGGCCTCCCAGGTGGTCTTTTCTTTCTTCAGTTCTTCCCCCTGGCTCTCACTGGCTGTCACTCTGGCCTCCAAGGTGGTCTTTTCTTTCTTCAGCTCTTCCACCTGGCTGTCACTCTGGCCTCCCAGGTGGTCTTTTCTTTCTTCAGTTCTTCCACCTGGCTGGCTCACTCTGGCCTCCCAGGTGGTCTTTTCTTTCTTCAGTTCTTCCACCTGGCTCTCACTGGCTGTCACTCTGGCCTCCCAGGTGGTCTTTTCTTTCTTCAGTTCTTCCACCTGGCTGTCACTCTGGCCTCCCAGGTGGTCTTTTCTTTCTTCTTCCAGTTCTTCCACCTGGCTCTCACTGGCTGTCACTCTGGCCTCCCAGGTGGTCTTTTCTTTCTTCAGTTCTTCCACCTGGCTGTCACTCTGGCCTCCCAGGTGGTCTTTTCTTTCTTCAGTTCTTCCACCTGGCACTCACTGGCTGTCACTCTGGCCTCCCAGGTGGTCTTTTCTTTCTTCAGTTCTTCCACCTGGCTCTCACTGGCTGTCACTCTGGCCTCCCAGGTGGTCTTTTCTTTCTTCAGTTCTTCCACCTCTTCCACCTGGCTGTCACTCTGGCCTCCCAGGTGGTCTTTTCTTTCTTCAGTTCTTCCACCTGGCTCTCCTGGCTGTCACTCTGGCCTCCCAGGTGGTCTTTTCTTTCTTCAGTTCTTCCACCTGGCTCTCACTGGCTGTCACTCTGGCCTCCCAGGTGGTCTTTTCTTTCTTCAGTTCTTCCACCTGGCTGGCTGTCACTCTGGCCTCCCAGGTGGTCTTTTCTTTCTTCAGTTCTTCCCCTGGCTCTCACTGGCTGTCACTCTGGCCTCCCAGGTGGTCTTTTCTTTCTTCAGTTCTTCCACCTGGCTCTCACTGGCTGTCACTCTGGCCTCCCAGGTGGTCTTTTCTTTCTTCTCTCAGTTCTTCCCCCTGGCTCTCACTGGCTGTCACTCTGGCCTCCCAGGTGGTCTTTTCTTTCTTCAGTTCTTCCACCTGGCTCTCACTGGCTGTCACTCTGGCCTCCCAGGTGGTCTTTTCTTTCTTCAGTTCTTCCACCTGGCTCTCACTGGCTGTCACTCTGGCCTCCCAGGTGGTCTTTTCTTTCTTCAGTTCTTCCACCTGGCTCTCACTGGCTGTCACTCTGGCCTCCCAGGTGGTCTTTTCTTTCTTCAGTTCTTCCCCCTGGCTCTCACTGGCTGTCACTCTGGCCTCCAGGTGGTCTTTTATTTCTTCAGCTCTTCCACCTGGCTGTCACTCTGGCCTCCCAGGTGGTCTTCTCTTTCTTCAGCTCTTCCACCTGGCTGTCACTCTGGCCTCCCAGGTGGTCTTTTCTTTCTTCAGTTCTTCCACCTGGCTCTCACTGGCTGTCACTCTGGCCTCCCAGGTGGTCTTCTCTTTCTTCAGCTCTTCCCCTGGCTCTCACTGGCTGTCACTTGGCCTCCCAGGTGGTCTTTTCTCAGTTCTTCTGGCTGTCACTCTGGCCTCCAGGTGGTCTTTTATTTCTTCAGCTCTTCCACCTGGCTGTCACTCTGGCCTCCCAGGTGGTCTTTTCTTTCTTCAGCTCTTCCACCTGGCTGTCACTCTGGCCTCCCAGGTGGTCTTTTCTTTCTTCAGTTCTTCCACCTGGCTCTCACTGGCTGTCACTCTGGCCTCCCAGGTGGTCTTTTCTTTCTTCAGTTCTTCCCCCTGGCTCTCACTGGCTGTCACTCTGGCCTCCCAGGTGGTCTTTTCTTTCTTCAGTTCTTCCACCTGGCTCTCACTGGCTGTCACTCTGGCCTCCCAGGTGGTCTTTTCTTTCTTCAGCTCTTCCACCTGGCTGTCACTCTGGCCTCCCAGGTGGTCTTTTCTTTCTTCAGTTCTTCCACCTGGCTCTCACTGGCTGTCACTCTGGCCTCCCAGGTGGTCTTTTCTTTCTTCAGTTCTTCCCCCTGGCTCTCACTGGCTGTCACTCTGGCCTCCCAGGTGGTCTTTTCTGGGCTGTCACTCTGGCCTCCCAGGTGGTCTTTTCTTTCTTCAGTTCTTCCACCTGGCTCTCACTGGCTGTCACTCTGGCCTCCCAGGTGGTCTTTTCTTTCTTCAGTTCTTCCACCTGGCTGGCTGTCACTCTGGCCTCCCAGGTGGTCTTTTCTTTCTTCAGTTCTTCCACCTGGCTCTCACTGGCTGTCACTCTGGCCTCCCAGGTGGTCTTTTCTTTCTTCAGTTCTTCCACCTGGCTCTCACTGGCTGTCACTCTGGCCTCCCAGGTGGTCTTTTCTTTCTTCAGTCCCAGGTCTTCCACCTGGCTGTCACTCTGGCCTCCCAGGTGGTCTTTTCTTTCTTCAGTTCTTCCACCTGGCTCTCACTGGCTGTCACTCTGGCCTCCCAGGTGGTCTTTTCTTTCTTCAGTTCTTCCACCTGGCACTCACCTGGCTGTCACTCTGGCCTCCCAGGTGGTCTTTTCTTTCTTCAGTTCTTCCACCTGGCTGTCACTCTGGCCTCCCAGGTGGTCTTTTCTTTCTTCAGTTCTGGCTCTGGGCTGTCACTCTGGCCTCCCAGGTGGTCTTTTCTTTCTTCAGTTCTTCCCCCTGGCTCTCACTGGCTGTCACTCTGGCCTCCCAGGTGGTCTTTTCTTTCTTCAGTTCTTCCCTGGGCTGTCACTCTGGCCTCCCAGGTGGTCTTTTCTTTCTTCAGTTCTTCCACCTGGCTCTCACTGGCTGTCACTCTGGCCTCCCAGGTGGTCTTTTCTTTCTTCAGTTCTTCCACCTGGCTGTCACTCTGGCCTCCCAGGTGGTCTTTTCTTTCTTCAGTTCTTCCACCTGGCTGGCTGTCACTCTGGCCTCCCAGGTGGTCTTTTCTTTCTTCAGTTCTTCCCCTGGCTCTCACTGGCTGTCACTCTGGCCTCCCAGGTGGTCTTTTCTTTCTTCAGCTCTTCCACCTGGCTCTCACTGGCTGTCACTCTGGCCTCCCAGGTGGTCTTTTCTTTCTTCAGCTCTTCCACCTGGCTGTCACTCTGGCCTCCCAGGTGGTCTTTTCTTTCTTCAGTTCTTCCACCTGGCTGGCTGTCACTCTGGCCTCCCAGGTGGTCTTTTCTTTCTTCAGTTCTTCCACCTGGCTCTCACTGGCTGTCACTCTGGCCTCCCAGGTGGTCTTTTCTTTCTTCAGTTCTTCCCCCTGGCTCTCACTGGCTGTCACTCTGGCCTCCCAGGTGGTCTTTTCTTTCTTCAGTTCTTCCACCTGGCTCTCACTGGCTGTCACTCTGGCCTCCCAGGTGGTCTTTTCTTTCTTCAGTTCTTCCACCTGGCTCTCACTGGCTCACTCTGGCCTCCCAGGTGGTCTTTTCTTTCTTCAGTTCTTCCACCTGGCTGTCACTCTGGCCTCCCAGGTGGTCTTTTCTTTCTTCAGTTCTTCCACCTGGCTGTCACTCTGGCCTCCCAGGTGGTCTTTTCTTTCTTCAGTTCTTCCACCTGGCTCTCACTGGCTGTCACTCTGGCCTCCCAGGTGGTCTTTTCTTTCTTCAGTTCTTCCACCTGGCTCTCACTGGCTGTCACTCTGGCCTCCCAGGTGGTCTTTTCTTTCTTCAGTTCTTCCACCTGGCTCTCACTGGCTGTCACTCTGGCCTCCCAGGTGGTCTTTTCTTTCTTCAGTTCTTCCACCTGGCTCTCACTGGCTGTCACTCTGGCCTCCCAGGTGGTCTTTTCTTTCTTCAGTTCTTCCACCTGGCTGTCACTCTGGCCTCCCAGGTGGTCTTTTCTTTCTTCAGTTCTTCCACCTGGCTCTCACTGGCTGTCACTCTGGCCTCCCAGGTGGTCTTTTCTTTCTTCAGTTCTTCCACCTGGCTCTCACTGGCTGTCACTCTGGCCTCCCAGGTGGTCTTTTCTTTCTTCAGTTCTTCCACCTGGCTGTCACTCTGGCCTCCCAGGTGGTCTTTTCTTTCTTCAGTTCTTCCACCTGGCTCTCACTGGCTGTCACTCTGGCCTCCCAGGTGGTCTTTTCTTTCTTCAGTTCTTCCACCTGGCTCTCACTGGCTGTCACTCTGGCCTCCCAGGTGGTCTTTTCTTTTCTTCAGGCTGTCTTCCTCCCAGGTGGCTCTCACTGGCTGTCACTCTGGCCTCCCAGGTGGTCTTTTCTTTCTTCAGTTCTTCCACCTGGCTCTCACTGGCTGTCACTCTGGCCTCCCAGGTGGTCTTTTCTTTCTTCAGTTCTTCCACCTGGCCTCTCACTGGCTGTCACTCTGGCCTCCCAGGTGGTCTTTTCTTTCTTCAGTTCTTCCACCTGGCTCTCACCTGGCTGTCACTCTGGCCTCCCAGGTGGTCTTTTCTTTCTTCAGTTCTTCCCCCTGGCTCTCACTGGCTGTCACTCTGGCCTCCAGGTGGTCTTTTATTTCTTCAGCTCTTCCACCTGGCTGTCACTCTGGCCTCCCAGGTGGTCTTTTCTTTCTTCAGTTCTTCCCCCTGGCTCTCACTGGCTGTCACTCTGGCCTCCCAGGTGGTCTTTTCTTTCTTCAGTTCTTCCACTGGCTGTCCTCTGGCTGGCTGTCACTCTGGCCTCCCAGGTGGTCTTTTCTTTCTTCAGTTCTTCCACCTGGCTCTCACTGGCTGTCACTCTGGCCTCCCAGGTGGTCTTTTCTTTCTTCAGTTCTTCCACCTGGCTGTCACTCTGGCCTCCCAGGTGGTCTTTTCTTTCTTCAGTTCTTCCACCTGGCTCTCACTGGCTGTCACTCTGGCCTCCCAGGTGGTCTTTTCTTTCTTCAGTTCTTCCCCCTGGCTCTCACTGGCTGTCACTCTGGCCTCCAGGTGGTCTTTTATTTCTTCAGCTCTTCCACCTGGCTGTCACTCTGGCCTCCCAGGTGGTCTTCTCTTTCTTCAGCTCTTCCACCTGGCTGTCACTCTGGCCTCCCAGGTGGTCTTTTCTTTCTTCAGTTCTTCCACCTGGCTCTCACTGGCTGTCACTCTGGCCTCCCAGGTGGTCTTTTCTTTCTTCAGTTCTTCCACCTGGCTCTCACTGGCTGTCACTCTGGCCTCCCAGGTGGTCTTTTCTTTCTTCAGTTCTTCCACCTGGCTGTCACTCTGGCCTCCCAGGTGGTCTTTTCTTTCTTCAGTTCTTCCACCTGGCTCTCACTGGCTGTCACTCTGGCCTCCCAGGTGGTCTTTTCTTTCTTCAGTTCTTCTGGCTCTCACTGGCTGTCACTCTGGCCTCCCAGGTGGTCTTTTCTTTCTTCAGTTCTTCCACCTGGCTCTCACTGGCTCACTCTGGCCTCCCAGGTGGTCTTTTCTTTCTTCAGTTCTTCCCCTGGCTCTCACTGGCTGTCACTCTGGCCTCCAGGTGGTCTTTTATTTCTCCCAGGCTGTCACTCTGGCCTCCCAGGTGGTCTTCTATTTCTTCAGTTCTTCCATCTGGCTGTCACTCTGCCCTCCAAGGTGGTCTTTTCTTTCTTCAGTTCTGGCTCTCACTGGCTGTCACTCTGGCTCTCACTGGCTGTCACTCTGGCCTCCCAGGTGGTCTTTTCTTTCTTCAGTTCTTCCCCCTGGCTCTCACTGGCTGTCACTCTGTCCTCCCAGGTGGTCTTTTCTTTCTTCAGTTCTTCCACCTGGCTGTCACTCTGGCCTCCCAGGTGGTCTTTTCTTTCTTCAGTTCTTCCACCTGGCTCTCACTGGCTGTCACTCTGGCCTCCCAGGTGGTCTTTTCTTTCTTCAGTTCTTCCACCTGGCTGTCACTCTGGCCTCCCAGGTGTTCTTTTTTTTCTTCAGTTCTTCCACCTGGCTCTCACTGGCTGTCACTCTGGCCTCCCAGGTGGTCTTTTCTTTCTTCAGTTCTTCCACCTGGCTGTCACTCTGGCCTCCCAGGTGGTCTTTTCTTTCTTCAGTTCTTCCCCCTGGCTCTCACTGGCTGTCACTCTGGCCTCCAGGTGGTCTTTTATTTCTTCTTTCTTCAGTTCTTCCACTGGCTCACTGGCTGTCACTCTGGCCTCCCAGGTGGTCTTTTCTTTCTTCAGTTCTTCCAGGTGGTCTTTTGTTCTTCCACCTGGCTCTCACTGGCTGTCACTCTGGCCTCCCAGGTGGTCTTTTCTTTCTTCAGTTCTTCCACTCTCACTGGCTGTCACTCTGGCCTCCCAGGTGGTCTTTTCTTTCTTCAGTTCTTCCACCTGGCTCTCACTGGCTGTCACTCTGGCCTCCCAGGTGGTCTTTTCTTTCTTCAGTTCTTCCACCTGGCTGGCTCACTCTGGCCTCCCAGGTGGTCTTTTCTTTCTTCAGTTCTTCCACCTGGCTGTCACTCTGGCCTCCCAGGTGGTCTTTTCTTTCTTCAGTTCTTCCACCTGGCTCTCACTGGCTGTCACTCTGGCCTCCCAGGTGGTCTTTTCTTTCTTCAGTTCTTCCACCTGGCTCTCACTGGCTGTCACTCTGGCCTCCCAGGTGGTCTTTTCTTTCTTCAGTTCTTCCACCTGGCTCTCACTGGCTGTCACTCTGGCCTCCCAGGTGGTCTTTTCTTTCTTCAGTTCTTCCACCTGGCTCTCACTGGCTGTCACTCTGGCCTCCCAGGTGGTCTTTTCTTTCTTCAGTTCTTCCACACTGGCTGTCACTCTGGCCTCCCAGGTGGTCTTTTCTTTCTTCAGTTCTTCCACCTGGCTCTCACTGGCTGTCACTCTGGCCTCCCAGGTGGTCTTTTCTTTCTTCAGTTCTTCCACCTGGCTCTCACTGGCTGTCACTCTGGCCTCCCAGGTGGTCTTTTCTTTCTTCAGTTCTTCCACCTGGCTGTCACTCTGGCCTCCCAGGTGGTCTTTTCTTTCTTCAGTTCTTCCACCTGGCTCTCACTGGCTGTCACTCTGGCCTCCCAGGTGGTCTTTTCTTTCTTCAGTTCTTCCACCTGGCTCTCACTGGCTGTCACTCTGGCCTCCCAGGTGGTCTTTTCTTTCTTCAGTTCTTCCACCTGGCTGTCACTCTGGCCTCCCAGGTGGTCTTTTCTTTCTTCAGTTCTTCCACCTGGCTCTCACTGGCTGTCACTCTGGCCTCCCAGGTGGTCTTTTCTTTCTTCAGTTCTTCCACCTGGCTCTCACTGGCTGTCACTCTGGCCTCCCAGGTGGTCTTTTCTTTCTTCAGTTCTTCCACCTGGCTCTCACTGGCTGTCACTCTGGCCTCCCAGGTGGTCTTTTCTTTCTTCAGTTCTTCCACCTGGCTGTCACTCTGGCCTCCCAGGTGGTCTTTTCTTTCTTCAGTTCTTCCACCTGGCTCTCACTGGCTGTCACTCTGGCCTCCCAGGTGGTCTTTTCTTTCTTCAGTTCTTCCACCTGGCTCTCACTGGCTGTCACTCTGGCCTCCCAGGTGGTCTTTTCTTTCTTCAGTTCTTCCACCTGGCTCTGGCTGTCACTCTGGCCTCCCAGGTGGTCTTTTCTTTCTTCAGTTCTTCCACCTGGCTCTCACTGGCTGTCACTCTGGCCTCCCAGGTGGTCTTTTCTTTCTTCAGTTCTTCCACCTGGCTGTCACTCTGGCCTCCCAGGTGGTCTTTTCTTTCTTCAGTTCTTCCACCTGGCTCTCACTGGCTGTCACTCTGGCCTCCCAGGTGGTCTTTTCTTTCTTCAGTTCTTCCACCTGGCTGTCACTCTGGCCTCCCAGGTGGTCTTTTCTTTCTTCAGTTCTTCCCTCTGGCTCTCACTGGCTGTCACTCTGGCCTCCAGGTGGTCTTTTCTTTCTTCAGTTCTTCTTCTCACCTGGCTGTCACTCTGGCCTCCCAGGTGGTCTTTTCTTTCTTCAGTTCTTCCACCTGGCTGTCACTCTGGCCTCCCAGGTGGTCTTTTCTTTCTTCAGTTCTTCCACCTGGCTCTCACTGGCTGTCACTCTGGCCTCCCAGGTGGTCTTTTCTTTCTTCAGTTCTTCCCCCTGGCTCTCACTGGCTGTCACTCTGGCCTCCCAGGTGGTCTTTTCTTTCTTCAGTTCTTCCACCTGGCCTGGCTGTCACTCTGGCCTCCCAGGTGGTCTTTTCTTTCTTCAGTTCTTCCACCTGGCTCTCACTGGCTGTCACTCTGGCCTCCCAGGTGGTCTTTTCTTTCTTCAGTTCTGGCTCTCACTGGCTGTCACTCTGGCTCTCACTGGCTGTCACTCTGGCCTCCCAGGTGGTCTTTTCTTTCTTCAGTTCTTCCCCCTGGCTCTCACTGGCTGTCACTCTGGCCTCCCAGGTGGTCTTTTCTTTCTTCAGTTCTTCCACCTGGCTCTCACTGGCTGTCACTCTGGCCTCCCAGGTGGTCTTTTCTTTCTTCAGTTCTTCCACCTGGCTGTCACTCTGGCCTCCCAGGTGGTCTTTTCTTTCTTCAGTTCTTCCAGGCTGTCACTTCCTCCCAGGCTCTTTTCTTTCTTCAGCTCTTCCACCTCACTCTGGCCTCCCAGGTGGTCTTTTCTTTCTTCAGTTCTTCCCCTGGCTCTCACTGGCTGTCACTCTGGCCTCCCAGGTGGTCTTTTCTTTCTTCAGTTCTTCCACCTGGCTCTCACTGGCTGTCACTCTGGCCTCCCAGGTGGTCTTTTCTTTCTTCAGTTCTTCCACCTGGCTCTCACTGGCTGTCACTCTGGCCTCCCAGGTGGTCTTTTCTTTCTTCAGTTCTTCCACCTGGCTCTCACTGGCTGTCACTCTGGCCTCCCAGGTGGTCTTTTCTTTCTTCAGTTCTTCCACCTGGCTGGCTGTCACTCTGGCCTCCCAGGTGGTCTTTTCTTTCTTCAGTTCTTCCACCTGGCTCTCACTGGCTGTCACTCTGGCCTCCCAGGTGGTCTTTTCTTTCTTCAGTTCTTCCACCTGGCTCTCACTGGCTGTCACTCTGGCCTCCCAGGTGGTCTTTTCTTTCTTCAGTTCTTCCACCTGGCTCTCACTGGCTGTCACTCTGGCCTCCCAGGTGGTCTTTTCTTTCTTCAGTTCTTCCACCTGGCTCACTGGCTGTCACTCTGGCCTCCCAGGTGGTCTTTTCTTTCTTCAGTTCTTCCACCTGGCTCTCACTGGCTGTCACTCTGGCCTCCCAGGTGGTCTTTTCTTTCTTCAGTTCTTCCACCTGGCTCTCACTGGCTGTCACTCTGGCCTCCCAGGTGGTCTTTTCTTTCTTCAGTTCTTCCACCTGGCTCTCACTGGCTGTCACTCTGGCCTCCCAGGTGGTCTTTTCTTTCTTCAGTTCTTCCACCTGGCTGTCACTCTGGCCTCCCAGGTGGTCTTTTCTTTCTTCAGTTCTTCCACCTGGCTCTCACTGGCTGTCACTCTGGCCTCCCAGGTGGTCTTTTCTTTCTTCAGTTCTTCCACCTGGCTCTCACTGGCTGTCACTCTGGCCTCCCAGGTGGTCTTTTCTTTCTTCAGTTCTTCCACCTGGCTCTCACTGGCTGTCACTCTGGCCTCCCAGGTGGTCTTTTCTTTCTTCAGTTCTTCCTCCCAGGCTCTCACTGGCTGTCACTCTGGCCTCCCAGGTGGTCTTTTCTTTCTTCAGTTCTTCCACCTGGCTCTCACTGGCTGTCACTCTGGCCTCCCAGGTGGTCTTTTCTTTCTTCAGTTCTTCCACCTGGCTCTCACTGGCTGTCACTCTGGCCTCCCAGGTGGTCTTTTCTTTCTTCAGTTCTTCCACTCTGGCTGTCACTCTGGCCTCCCAGGTGGTCTTTTCTTTCTTCAGTTCTTCCACCTGGCTCTCACTGGCTGTCACTCTGGCCTCCCAGGTGGTCTTTTCTTTCTTCAGTTCTTCCACCTGGCTCTCACTGGCTGGCTCTGGCCTCCCAGGTGGTCTTTTCTTTCTTCAGTTCTTCCACCTGGCCTCCCACTCTGGCCTCCCAGGTGGTCTTTTCTTTCTTCAGTTCTTCCACCTGGCTCTCACTGGCTGTCACTCTGGCCTCCCAGGTGGTCTTTTCTTTCTTCAGTTCTTCCACCTGGCTCTCACTGGCTGTCACTCTGGCCTCCCAGGTGGTCTTTTCTTTCTTCAGTTCTTCCACCTGGCTGTCACTCTGGCCTCCCAGGTGGTCTTTTCTTTCTTCAGTTCTTCCACCTGGCTCTCACTGGCTGTCACTCTGGCCTCCCAGGTGGTCTTTTCTTTCTTCAGTTCTTCCACCTGGCTCTCACTGGCTGTCACTCTGGCCTCCCAGGTGGTCTTTTCTTTCTTCAGTTCTTCCACCTGGCTCTCACTGGCTGTCCTCTGGCCTCCCAGGTGGTCTTTTCTTTCTTCAGTTCTTCCACCTGGCTGGCTGTCACTCTGGCCTCCCAGGTGGTCTTTTCTTTCTTCAGTTCTTCCCCTGGCTCTCACTGGCTGTCACTCTGGCCTCCCAGGTGGTCTTTTCTTTCTTCAGTTCTTCCACCTGGCTGTCACTGGCTGGCCTCCCAGGTGGTCTTTTCTTTCTTCAGTTCTTCCACCTGGCTGGCTGTCACTCTGGCCTCCCAGGTGGTCTTTTCTTTCTTCAGTTCTTCCACCTGTCACTGGCTCTCACTGGCTGTCACTCTGGCCTCCCAGGTGGTCTTTTCTTTCTTCAGTTCTTCCACCTGGCTCTCACTGGCTGTCACTCTGGCCTCCCAGGTGGTCTTTTCTTTCTTCAGTTCTTCCACCTGGCTCTCACTGGCTGTCACTCTGGCCTCCCAGGTGGTCTTTTCTTTCTTCAGTTCTTCCACCTGGCTCTCACTGGCTGTCACTCTGGCCTCCCAGGTGGTCTTTTCTTTCTTCAGTTCTTCCACCTGGCTCTCACTGGCTGTCACTCTGGCCTCCCAGGTGGTCTTTTCTTTCTTCAGTTCTTCCACCTGGCTCTCACTGGCTGTCACTCTGGCCTCCCAGGTGGTCTTTTCTTTCTTCAGTTCTTCCACCTGGCTCTCACTGGCTGTCACTCTGGCCTCCCAGGTGGTCTTTTCTTTCTTCAGTTCTTCCACTGGCTGTCACTCTGGCCTCCCAGGTGGTCTTTTCTTTCTTCAGTTCTTCCACCTGGCTCTCACTGGCTGTCACTCTGGCCTCCCAGGTGGTCTTTTCTTTCTTCAGTTCTTCCACCTGGCTCTCACTGGCTGTCACTCTGGCCTCCCAGGTGGTCTTTTCTTTCTTCAGTTCTTCCACTGGCTCTCACTGGCTGTCACTCTGGCCTCCCAGGTGGTCTTTTCTTTCTTCAGTTCTTCCACCTGGCTCTCACTGGCTGTCACTCTGGCCTCCCAGGTGGTCTTTTCTTTCTTCAGTTCTTCCACCTGGCTGTCACTCTGGCCTCCCAGGTGGTCTTTTCTTTCTTCAGTTCTTCCACCTGGCTCTCACTGGCTGTCACTCTGGCCTCCCAGGTGGTCTTTTCTTTCTTCAGTTCTTCCCCTGGCTCTCACTGGCTGTCACTCTGGCCTCCCAGGTGGTCTTTTCTTTCTTCAGCTCTTCCACCTGGCTGTCACTCTGGCCTCCCAGGTGGTCTTTTCTTTCTTCAGTTCTTCCACCTGGCTGTCACTCTGGCCTCCCAGGTGGTCTTTTCTTTCTTCAGTTCTTCCACCTGGCTCTCACTGGCTGTCACTCTGGCCTCCCAGGTGGTCTTTTCTTTCTTCAGTTCTTCCACCTGGCTCTCACTGGCTGTCACTCTGGCCTCCCAGGTGGTCTTTTCTTTCTTCAGTTCTTCCACCTGGCTCTCACTGGCTGTCACTCTGGCCTCCCAGGTGGTCTTTTCTTTCTTCAGTTCTTCCACTGGCTGTCACTCTGGCCTCCCAGGTGGTCTTTTCTTTCTTCAGTTCTTCCACCTGGCTCTCACTGGCTGTCACTCTGGCCTCCCAGGTGGTCTTTTCTTTCTTCAGTTCTTCCACCTGGCTCTCACTGGCTGTCACTCTGGCCTCCCAGGTGGTCTTTTCTTTCTTCAGTTCTTCCACCTGGCTGTCACTCTGGCCTCCCAGGTGGTCTTTTCTTTCTTCAGTTCTTCCACCTGGCTCTCACTGGCTGTCACTCTGGCCTCCCAGGTGGTCTTTTCTTTCTTCAGTTCTTCTTCCACCTGGCTGTCACTCTGGCCTCCCAGGTGGTCTTTTCTTTCTTCAGGGCTGTCACTCTGGCCTCCCAGGTGGTCTTTTCTTTCTTCAGTTCTTCCACCTGGCTCTCACTGGCTGTCACTCTGGCCTCCCAGGTGGTCTTTTCTTTCTTCAGTTCTTCCACCTGTCACTGGCTCTCACTGGCTGTCACTCTGGCCTCCCAGGTGGTCTTTTCTTTCTTCTTCAGTTCTTCCCCCTGGCTCTCACTGGCTGTCACTCTGGCCTCCCAGGTGGTCTTTTCTTTCTTCAGTTCTTCCGCCTGGCTGTCACTCTGGCCTCCCAGGTGGTCTTTTCTTTCTTCAGTTCTTCCACCTGGCTCTCACTGGCTGTCACTCTGGCCTCCCAGGTGGTCTTTTCTTTCTTCTTCTTCCACCTTCCACTGGCTGTCACTCTGGCCTCCCAGGTGGTCTTTTTTTCTTCAGTTCTTCCACCTGGCTCTCACTGGCTGTCACTCTGGCCTCCCAGGTGGTCTTTTCTTTCTTCAGTTCTTCCACCTGGCTCTCACTGGCTGTCACTCTGGCCTCCCAGGTGGTCTTTTCTTTCTTCAGTTCTTCCACCTGGCTCTCACTGGCTGTCACTCTGGCCTCCCAGGTGGTCTTTTCTTTTCTTCTTCTTCCACCTGGCTGTCACTCTGGCCTCCCAGGTGGTCTTTTCTTTCTTCAGTTCTTCCACCTGGCTCTCACTGGCTGTCACTCTGGCCTCCCAGGTGGTCTTTTCTTTCTTCAGTTCTTCCACCTGGCTCTCACTGTCACTCTGGCCTCCCAGGTGGTCTTTTCTTTCTTCAGTTCTTCCACCTGGCTCTCACTGGCTGTCACTCTGGCCTCCCAGGTGGTCTTTTCTTTCTTCAGCTCTTCCACTCTCACTGGCTGTCACTCTGGCCTCCCAGGTGGTCTTTTTCTTTCTTCAGTTCTTCCACCTGGCTCTCACTGGCTGTCACTCTGGCCTCCCAGGTGGTCTTTTCTTTCTTCAGTTCTTCCACCTGGCTCTCACTGGCTGTCACTCTGGCCTCCCAGGTGGTCTTTTCTTTCTTCAGTTCTTCCACCTGGCTGTCACTCTGGCCTCCCAGGTGGTCTTTTCTTTCTTCAGTTCTTCCACCTGGCTCTCACTGGCTGTCACTCTGGCCTCCCAGGTGGTCTTTTCTTTCTTCAGTTCTTCCACCTGGCTCTCACTGGCTGTCACTCTGGCCTCCCAGGTGGTCTTTTCTTTCTTCAGTTCTTCCACCTGGCTCTCACTGGCTGTCACTCTGGCCTCCCAGGTGGTCTTTTCTTTCTTCAGTTCTTCCACCTGGCTGTCACTCTGGCCTCCCAGGTGGTCTTTTCTTTCTTCAGTTCTTCCACCTGGCTCTCACTGGCTGTCACTCTGGCCTCCCAGGTGGTCTTTTCTTTCTTCAGTTCTTCCCCCTGGCTCTCACTGGCTGTCACTCTGGCCTCCCAGGTGGTCTTTTCTTTCTTCAGTTCTTCCACCTGGCTGTCACTCTGGCCTCCCAGGTGGTCTTTTCTTTCTTCAGTTCTTCCACCTGGCTCTCACTGGCTGTCACTCTGGCCTCCCAGGTGGTCTTTTCTTTCTTCAGTTCTTCCACCTGGCTCTCACTGGCTGTCACTCTGGCCTCCCAGGTGGTCTTTTCTTTCTTCAGTTCTTCCACCTGGCTCTCACTGGCTGTCACTCTGGCCTCCCAGGTGGTCTTTTCTTTCTTCAGTTCTTCCACCTGGCTCTCACTGGCTGTCACTCTGGCCTCCCAGGTGGTCTTTTCTTTCTTCAGTTCTTCCACCTGGCTGTCACTCTGGCCTCCCAGGTGGTCTTTTCTTTCTTCAGTTCTTCCACCTGGCTCTCACTGGCTGTCACTCTGGCCTCCCAGGTGGTCTTTTCTTTCTTCAGTTCTTCCACCTGGCTCTCACTGGCTGCCTCCCCAGGTGGTCTTTTCTTTCTTCAGTTCTTCCACCTGGCTCTCACTGGCTGTCACTCTGGCCTCCCAGGTGGTCTTTTCTTTCTTCAGTTCTTCCACCTGGCTGTCACTCTGGCCTCCCAGGTGTTTTTTTTTCTTCAGTTCTTCCACCTGGCTGTCACTCTGGCCTCCCAGGTGGTCTTTTCTTTCTTCAGTTCTTCCCCCTGGCTCTCACTGGCTGTCACTCTGGCCTCCCAGGTGGTCTTTTCTTTCTTCAGTTCTTCCACCTGGCTCTCACTGGCTGTCACTCTGGCCTCCCAGGTGGTCTTTTCTTTCTTCAGTTCTTCCACCTGGCTGTCACTCTGGCCTCCCAGGTGGTCTTTTCTTTCTTCAGTTCTTCCACCTGGCTCTCACTGGCTGTCACTCTGGCCTCCCAGGTGGTCTTTTCTTTCTTCAGTTCTTCCACCTGGCTCTCACTGGCTGTCACTCTGGCCTCCCAGGTGGTCTTTTCTTTCTTCAGTTCTTCCACCTGGCTCTCACTGGCTGTCACTCTGGCCTCCCAGGTGGTCTTTTCTTTCTTCAGTTCTTCCACCTGGCTCTCACTGGCTGTCACTCTGGCCTCCCAGGTGGTCTTTTCTTTCTTCAGTTCTTCCACCTGGCTCTCACTGGCTGTCACTCTGGCCTCCCAGGTGGTCTTTTCTTTCTTCAGTTCTTCCACCTGGCTCTCACTGGCTGTCACTCTGGCCTCCCAGGTGGTCTTTTCTTTCTTCAGTTCTTCCACCTGGCTCTCACTGGCTGTCACTCTGGCCTCCCAGGTGGTCTTTTCTTTCTTCAGTTCTTCCACACTGGCTGTCACTCTGGCCTCCCAGGTGGTCTTTTCTTTCTTCAGTTCTTCCACCTGGCTCTCACTGGCTGTCACTCTGGCCTCCCAGGTGGTCTTTTCTTTCTTCAGTTCTTCCCCTGGCTCTCACTGGCTGTCACTCTGGCCTCCCAGGTGGTCTTTTCTTTCTTCAGTTCTTCCACCTGGCTCTCACTGGCTGTCACTCTGGCCTCCCAGGTGGTCTTTTCTTTCTTCAGTTCTTCCACCTGGCTCTCACTGGCTGTCACTCTGGCCTCCCAGGTGGTCTTTTCTTTCTTCAGTTCTTCCACCTGGCTGTCACTCTGGCCTCCCAGGTGGTCTTTTCTTTCTTCAGTTCTTCCACCTGGCTCTCACTGGCTGTCACTCTGGCCTCCCAGGTGGTCTTTTCTTTCTTCAGTTCTTCCACCTGGCTGGCTCACTCTGGCCTCCCAGGTGGTCTTTTCTTTCTTCAGTTCTTCCACCTGGCTCTCACTGGCTGTCACTCTGGCCTCCCAGGTGGTCTTTTCTTTCTTCAGTTCTTCCACCTGGCTCTCACTGGCTGTCACTCTGGCCTCCCAGGTGGTCTTTTCTTTCTTCAGTTCTTCCACCTGGCTCTCACTGGCTGTCACTCTGGCCTCCCAGGTGGTCTTTTCTTTCTTCAGTTCTTCCACCTGGCTCTCACTGGCTGTCACTCTGGCCTCCCAGGTGGTCTTTTCTTTCTTCAGTTCTTCCACCTGGCTCTCACTGGCTGTCACTCTGGCCTCCCAGGTGGTCTTTTCTTTCTTCAGTTCTTCCACCTGGCTCTCACTGGCTGTCACTCTGGCCTCCCAGGTGGTCTTTTCTTTCTTCAGTTCTTCCACCTGGCTCTCACTGGCTGTCACTCTGGCCTCCCAGGTGGTCTTTTCTTTCTTCAGTTCTTCCACCTGGCTCTCACTGGCTGTCACTCTGGCCTCCCAGGTGGTCTTTTCTTTCTTCAGTTCTTCCACCTGGCTCTCACTGGCTGTCACTCTGGCCTCCCAGGTGGTCTTTTCTTTCTTCAGTTCTTCCACCTGGCTCTCACTGGCTGTCACTCTGGCCTCCCAGGTGGTCTTTTCTTTCTTCAGTTCTTCCACCTGGCTCTCACTGGCTGTCACTCTGGCCTCCCAGGTGGTCTTTTCTTTCTTCAGTTCTTCCACCTGGCTCTCACTGGCTGTCACTCTGGCCTCCCAGGTGGTCTTTTCTTTCTTCAGTTCTTCCACCTGGCTCTCACTGGCTGTCACTCTGGCCTCCCAGGTGGTCTTTTCTTTCTTCAGTTCTTCCACCTGGCTCTCACTGGCTGTCACTCTGGCCTCCCAGGTGGTCTTTTCTTTCTTCAGTTCTTCCACTCTCTGGCTGTCACTCTGGCCTCCCAGGTGGTCTTTTCTTTCTTCAGTTCTTCCACCTGGCTCTCACTGGCTGTCACTCTGGCCTCCCAGGTGGTCTTTTCTTTCTTCAGTTCTTCCACTGGCTCTCACTGGCTGTCACTCTGGCCTCCCAGGTGGTCTTTTCTTTCTTCAGTTCTTCCACCTGGCTCTCACTGGCTGTCACTCTGGCCTCCCAGGTGGTCTTTTCTTTCTTCAGTTCTTCCACCTGGCTCTCACTGGCTGTCACTCTGGCCTCCCAGGTGGTCTTTTCTTTCTTCAGTTCTTCCACCTGGCTCTCACTGGCTGTCACTCTGGCCTCCCAGGTGGTCTTTTCTTTCTTCAGTTCTTCCACCTGGCTCTCACTGGCTGTCACTCTGGCCTCCCAGGTGGTCTTTTCTTTCTTCAGTTCTTCCACCTGGCTCTCACTGGCTGTCACTCTGGCCTCCCAGGTGGTCTTTTCTTTCTTCAGTTCTTCCACCTGGCTCTCACTGGCTGTCACTCTGGCCTCCCAGGTGGTCTTTTCTTTCTTCAGTTCTTCCACCTGGCTCTCACTGGCTGTCACTCTGGCCTCCCAGGTGGTCTTTTCTTTCTTCAGTTCTTCCACCTGGCTCTCACTGGCTGTCACTCTGGCCTCCCAGGTGGTCTTTTCTTTCTTCAGTTCTTCCACCTGGCTCTCACTGGCTGTCACTCTGGCCTCCCAGGTGGTCTTTTCTTTCTTCAGTTCTTCCACCTGGCTGTCACTCTGGCCTCCCAGGTGGTCTTTTCTTTCTTCAGTTCTTCCACCTGGCTCTCACTGGCTGTCACTCTGGCCTCCCAGGTGGTCTTTTCTTTCTTCAGTTCTTCCACCTGGCTGGCTGTCACTCTGGCCTCCCAGGTGGTCTTTTCTTTCTTCAGTTCTTCCACCTGGCTCTCACTGGCTGTCACTCTGGCCTCCCAGGTGGTCTTTTCTTTCTTCAGTTCTTCCACCTGGCTGTCACTCTGGCCTCCCAGGTGGTCTTTTCTTTCTTCAGTTCTTCCACCTGGCTCTCACTGGCTGTCACTCTGGCCTCCCAGGTGGTCTTTTCTTTCTTCAGTTCTTCCACCTGGCTCTCACTGGCTGTCACTCTGGCCTCCCAGGTGGTCTTTTCTTTCTTCAGGCTTCCACTGGCTGTCACTCTGGCCTCCCAGGTGGTCTTTTCTTTCTTCAGTTCTTCCACCTGGCTCTCACTGGCTGTCACTCTGGCCTCCCAGGTGGTCTTTTCTTTCTTCAGTTCTTCCCCTGGCTCTCACTGGCTGTCACTCTGGCCTCCCAGGTGGTCTTTTCTTTCTTCAGTTCTTCCACCTGGCTCTCACTGGCTGTCACTCTGGCCTCCCAGGTGGTCTTTTCTTTCTTCAGTTCTTCCACCTGGCTCTCACTGGCTGTCACTCTGGCCTCCCAGGTGGTCTTTTCTTTCTTCAGTTCTTCCACCTGGCTCTCACTGGCTGTCACTCTGGCCTCCCAGGTGGTCTTTTCTTTCTTCAGTTCTTCCACCTGGCTCTCACTGGCTGTCACTCTGGCCTCCCAGGTGGTCTTTTCTTTCTTCAGTTCTTCCCCCTGGCTCTCACTGGCTGTCACTCTGGCCTCCCAGGTGGTCTTTTCTTTCTTCAGTTCTTCCACCTGGCTCTCACTGGCTGTCACTCTGGCCTCCCAGGTGGTCTTTTCTTTCTTCAGTTCTTCCACCTGGCTGTCACTCTGGCCTCCCAGGTGGTCTTTTCTTTCTTCAGTTCTTCCACCTGGCTCTCACTGGCTGTCACTCTGGCCTCCCAGGTGGTCTTTTCTTTCTTCAGTTCTTCCACCTGGCTCTCACTGGCTGTCACTCTGGCCTCCCAGGTGGTCTTTTCTTTCTTCAGTTCTTCCACCTGGCTCTCACTGGCTGTCACTCTGGCCTCCCAGGTGGTCTTTTCTTTCTTCAGTTCTTCCACCTGGCTCTCACTGGCTGTCACTCTGGCCTCCCAGGTGGTCTTTTCTTTCTTCAGTTCTTCCACCTGGCTCTCACTGGCTGTCACTCTGGCCTCCCAGGTGGTCTTTTCTTTCTTCAGTTCTTCCACCTGGCTCTCACTGGCTGTCACTCTGGCCTCCCAGGTGGTCTTTTCTTTCTTCAGTTCTTCCACCTGGCTCTCACTGGCTGTCACTCTGGCCTCCCAGGTGGTCTTTTCTTTCTTCAGTTCTTCCACCTGGCTCTCACTGGCTGTCACTCTGGCCTCCCAGGTGGTCTTTTCTTTCTTCAGTTCTTCCACCTGGCTCTCACTGGCTGTCACTCTGGCCTCCCAGGTGGTCTTTTCTTTCTTCAGTTCTTCCACCTGGCTCTCACTGGCTGTCACTCTGGCCTCCCAGGTGGTCTTTTCTTTCTTCAGTTCTTCCACCTGGCTCTCACTGGCTGTCACTCTGGCCTCCCAGGTGGTCTTTTCTTTCTTCAGTTCTTCCACCTGGCTCTCACTGGCTGTCACTCTGGCCTCCCAGGTGGTCTTTTCTTTCTTCAGTTCTTCCACCTGGCTCTCACTGGCTGTCACTCTGGCCTCCCAGGTGGTCTTTTCTTTCTTCAGTTCTTCCACCTGGCTCTCACTGGCTGTCACTCTGGCCTCCCAGGTGGTCTTTTCTTTCTTCAGTTCTTCCACCTGGCTCTCACTGGCTGTCACTCTGGCCTCCCAGGTGGTCTTTTCTTTCTTCAGTTCTTCCACCTGGCTCACTGGCTGTCACTCTGGCCTCCCAGGTGGTCTTTTCTTTCTTCAGTTCTTCCACCTGGCTCTCACTGGCTGTCACTCTGGCCTCCCAGGTGGTCTTTTCTTTCTTCAGTTCTTCCACCTGGCTCTCACTGGCTGTCACTCTGGCCTCCCAGGTGGTCTTTTCTTTCTTCAGTTCTTCCACCTGGCTCTCACTGGCTGTCACTCTGGCCTCCCAGGTGGTCTTTTCTTTCTTCAGTTCTTCCACCTGGCTCTCACTGGCTGTCACTCTGGCCTCCCAGGTGGTCTTTTCTTTTTCAGTTCTTCCACCTGGCTCTCACTGGCTGTCACTCTGGCCTCCCAGGTGGTCTTTTCTTTCTTCAGTTCTTCCACCTGGCTCTCACTGGCTGTCACTCTGGCCTCCCAGGTGGTCTTTTCTTTCTTCAGTTCTTCCACCTGGCTCTCACTGGCTGTCACTCTGGCCTCCCAGGTGGTCTTTTCTTTCTTCAGTTCTTCCACCTGGCTCTCACTGGCTGTCACTCTGGCCTCCCAGGTGGTCTTTTTTTCTTCAGTTCTTCCACCTGGCTGGCTGTCACTCTGGCCTCCCAGGTGGTCTTTTCTTTCTTCAGTTCTTCCACCTGGCTCTCACTGGCTGTCACTCTGGCCTCCCAGGTGGTCTTTTCTTTCTTCAGTTCTTCCACCTGGCTCTCACTGGCTGTCACTCTGGCCTCCCAGGTGGTCTTTTCTTTCTTCAGTTCTTCCACCTGGCTGTCACTCTGGCCTCCCAGGTGGTCTTTTCTTTCTTCAGTTCTTCCACCTGGCTCTCACTGGCTGTCACTCTGGCCTCCCAGGTGGTCTTTTCTTTCTTCAGTTCTTCCCCCTGGCTCTCACTGGCTGTCACTCTGGCCTCCCAGGTGGTCTTTTCTTCTTCAGCTCTTCCGCCTGGCTCTCACTGGCTGTCACTCTGGCCTCCCAGGTGGTCTTTTCTTTCTTCAGTTCTTCCACCTGGCTCTCACTGGCTGTCACTCTGGCCTCCCAGGTGGTCTTTTCTTTCTTCAGTTCTTCCACCTGGCTCTCACTGGCTGTCACTCTGGCCTCCCAGGTGGTCTTTTCTTTCTTCAGTTCTTCCACCTGGCTCTCACTGGCTGTCACTCTGGCCTCCCAGGTGGTCTTTTCTTTCTTCAGTTCTTCCACCTGGCTCTCACTGGCTGTCACTCTGGCCTCCCAGGTGGTCTTTTCTTTTCTTCAGTTCTTCCACCTGGCTCTCACTGGCTGTCACTCTGGCCTCCCAGGTGGTCTTTTCTTTCTTCAGTTCTTCCACCTGGCTCTCACTGGCTGTCACTCTGGCCTCCCAGGTGGTCTTTTCTTTCTTCAGTTCTTCCACCTGGCTCTCACTGGCTGTCACTCTGGCCTCCCAGGTGGTCTTTTCTTTCTTCAGTTCTTCCACCTGGCTCTCACTGGCTGTCACTCTGGCCTCCCAGGTGGTCTTTTCTTTCTTCAGTTCTTCCACCTGGCTGGCTCACTCTGGCCTCCCAGGTGGTCTTTTCTTTCTTCAGTTCTTCCACCTGGCTCTCACTGGCTGTCACTCTGGCCTCCCAGGTGGTCTTTTCTTTCTTCAGTTCTTCCCCTGGCTCTCACTGGCTGTCACTCTGGCCTCCCAGGTGGTCTTTTCTTTCTTCAGTTCTTCCACCTGGCTCTCACTGGCTGTCACTCTGGCCTCCCAGGTGGTCTTTTCTTTCTTCAGTTCTTCCACCTGGCTCTCACTGGCTGTCACTCTGGCCTCCCAGGTGGTCTTTTCTTTCTTCAGTTCTTTCCCCTGGCTCTCACTGGCTGTCACTCTGGCCTCCCAGGTGGTCTTTTCTTTCTTCAGTTCTTCCACCTGGCTCTCACTGGCTGTCACTCTGGCCTCCCAGGTGGTCTTTTCTTTCTTCAGTTCTTCCACCTGGCTCTCACTGGCTGTCACTCTGGCCTCCCAGGTGGTCTTTTCTTTCTTCAGTTCTTCCACCTGGCTCTCACTGGCTGTCACTCTGGCCTCCCAGGTGGTCTTTTCTTTCTTCAGTTCTTCCACCTGGCTCTCACTGGCTGTCACTCTGGCCTCCCAGGTGGTCTTTTCTTTCTTCAGTTCTTCCACCTGGCTCTCACTGGCTGTCACTCTGGCCTCCCAGGTGGTCTTTTCTTTCTTCAGTTCTTCCACCTGGCTCTCACTGGCTGTCACTCTGGCCTCCCAGGTGGTCTTTTCTTTCTTCAGCTCTTCCACCTGGCTGTCACTCTGGCCTCCCAGGTGGTCTTTTCTTTCTTCAGTTCTTCCACCTGGCTCTCACTGGCTGTCACTCTGGCCTCCCAGGTGGTCTTTTCTTTCTTCAGTTCTTCCACCTGGCTCTCACTGGCTGTCACTCTGGCCTCCCAGGTGGTCTTTTCTTTCTTCAGTTCTTCCACCTGGCTCTCACTGGCTGTCACTCTGGCCTCCCAGGTGGTCTTTTCTTTCTTCAGTTCTTCCACCTGGCTGTCACTCTGGCCTCCCAGGTGGTCTTTTCTTTCTTCAGTTCTTCCACCTGGCTCTCACTGGCTGTCACTCTGGCCTCCCAGGTGGTCTTTTCTTTCTTCAGTTCTTCCCCCTGGCTCTCACTGGCTGTCACTCTGGCCTCCCAGGTGGTCTTTTCTTTCTTCAGCACTTCCCCCTGGCTCTCACTGGCTGTCACTCTGGCCTCCCAGGTGGTCTTTTCTTTCTTCAGTTCTTCCACCTGGCTCTCACTCTGGCTCCCAGTCACTCTGGCCTCCCAGGTGGTCTTTTCTTTCTTCAGTTCTTCCACCTGGCTCTCACTGGCTGTCACTCTGGCCTCCCAGGTGGTCTTTTCTTTCTTCAGTTCTTCCACCTGGCTCTCACTGGCTGTCACTCTGGCCTCCCAGGTGGTCTTTTCTTTCTTCAGTTCTTCCACTCTCACTGGCTGTCACTCTGGCCTCCCAGGTGGTCTTTTCTTTCTTCAGTTCTTCCAGTTCTTCCACCTGGCTGTCACTCTGGCCTCCCAGGTGGTCTTTTCTTTCTTCAGTTCTTCCACCTGGCTCTCACTGGCTGTCACTCTGGCCTCCCAGGTGGTCTTTTCTTTCTTCAGTTCTTCCACCTGGCTCTCACTGGCTGTCACTCTGGCCTCCCAGGTGGTCTTTTCTTTCTTCAGTTCTTCCACCTGGCTGTCACTCTGGCCTCCCAGGTGGTCTTTTCTTTCTTCAGTTCTTCCACCTGGCTCTCACTGGCTGTCACTCTGGCCTCCCAGGTGGTCTTTTCTTTCTTCAGTTCTTCCACCTGGCTCTCACTGGCTGTCACTCTGGCCTCCCAGGTGGTCTTTTCTTTCTTCAGTTCTTCCACCTGGCTGTCACTCTGGCCTCCCAGGTGGTCTTTTCTTTCTTCAGTTCTTCCACCTGGCTCTCACTGGCTGTCACTCTGGCCTCCCAGGTGGTCTTTTCTTTCTTCAGTTCTTCCAGTTCTTCTGCCCTGGCCTCACTGGCTGTCACTCTGGCCTCCCAGGTGGTCTTTTCTTTCTTCAGTTCTTCCACCTGGCTGTCACTCTGGCCTCCCAGGTGGTCTTTTCTTTCTTCAGTTCTTCCACCTGGCTCTCACTGGCTGTCACTCTGGCCTCCCAGGTGGTCTTTTCTTTCTTCAGTTCTTCCACCTGGCTCTCACTGGCTGTCACTCTGGCCTCCCAGGTGGTCTTTTCTTTCTTCAGTTCTTCCACCTGGCTGTCACTCTGGCCTCCCAGGTGGTCTTTTCTTTCTTCAGTTCTTCCACCTGGCTCTCACTGGCTGTCACTCTGGCCTCCCAGGTGGTCTTTTCTTTCTTCAGTTCTTCCCCTGGCTCTCACTGGCTGTCACTCTGGCCTCCCAGGTGGTCTTTTCTTTCTTCAGTTCTTCCACCTGGCTCTCACTGGCTGTCACTCTGGCCTCCCAGGTGGTCTTTTCTTTCTTCAGTTCTTCCACCTGGCTGTCACTCTGGCCTCCCAGGTGGTCTTTTCTTTCTTCAGTTCTTCCACCTGGCTCTCACTGGCTGTCACTCTGGCCTCCCAGGTGGTCTTTTCTTTCTTCAGTTCTTCCACCTGGCTCTCACTGGCTGTCACTCTGGCCTCCCAGGTGGTCTTTTCTTTCTTCAGTTCTTCCACCTGGCTCTCACTGGCTGTCACTCTGGCCTCCCAGGTGGTCTTTTCTTTCTTCAGTTCTTCCACCTGGCTCACTGGCTGTCACTCTGGCCTCCCAGGTGGTCTTTTCTTTCTTCAGTTCTTCCACCTGGCTGTCACTCTGGCCTCCCAGGTGGTCTTTTCTTTCTTCAGTTCTTCCACCTGGCTCTCACTGGCTGTCACTCTGGCCTCCCAGGTGGTCTTTTCTTTCTTCAGTTCTTCCAGGCTGTCACTCTGGCCTCCCAGGTGGTCTTTTCTTTCTTCAGTTCTTCCACCTGGCTGTCACTCTGGCCTCCCAGGTGGTCTTTTCTTTCTTCAGTTCTTCCACCTGGCTCTCACTGGCTGTCACTCTGGCCTCCCAGGTGGTCTTTTCTTTCTTCAGTTCTTCCACCTGGCTCTCACTGGCTGTCACTCTGGCCTCCCAGGTGGTCTTTTCTTTCTTCAGTTCTTCCACCTGGCTCTCACTGGCTGTCACTCTGGCCTCCCAGGTGGTCTTTTCTTTCTTCAGTTCTTCCACCTGGCTCTCACTGGCTGTCACTCTGGCCTCCCAGGTGGTCTTTTCTTTCTTCAGTTCTTCCACCTGGC
This sequence comes from Oncorhynchus gorbuscha, assembly GCF_021184085.1. NCBI lineage: Eukaryota > Metazoa > Chordata > Actinopteri > Salmoniformes > Salmonidae > Oncorhynchus > Oncorhynchus gorbuscha. The sequence continues at coordinate 20,596,429 of NC_060182.1, read as the reverse complement.
TCTCACTGGCTGTCACTCTGGCCTCCCAGGTGGTCTTTTCTTTCTTCAGTTCTTCCACCTGGCTCTCACTGGCTGTCACTCTGGCCTCCCAGGTGGTCTTTTCTTTCTTCAGTTCTTCCACCTGGCTGTCACTCTGGCCTCCCAGGTGGTCTTTTCTTTCTTCAGTTCTTCCACCTGGCTCTCACTGGCTGTCACTCTGGCCTCCCAGGTGGTCTTTTCTTTCTTCAGTTCTTCCACCTGGCTCTCACTGGCTGTCACTCTGGCCTCCCAGGTGGTCTTTTCTTTCTTCAGTTCTTCCACCTGGCTCTCACTGGCTGTCACTCTGGCCTCCCAGGTGGTCTTTTCTTTCTTCAGTTCTTCCACCTGGCTGTCACTCTGTCACTCTGGCCTCCCAGGTGGTCTTTTCTTTCTTCAGGGCTGTCACTCTGGCCTCCCAGGTGGTCTTTTCTTTCTTCAGTTCTTCCACCTGGCTCTCACTGGCTGTCACTCTGGCCTCCCAGGTGGTCTTTTCTTTCTTCAGTTCTTCCACCTGGCTGTCACTCTGGCCTCCCAGGTGGTCTTTTCTTTCTTCAGTTCTTCCACCTGGCTGTCACTCTGGCCTCCCAGGTGGTCTTTTCTTTCTTCAGTTCTTCCACCTGGCTCTCACTGGCTGTCACTCTGGCCTCCCAGGTGGTCTTTTCTTTCTTCAGTTCTTCCCCTGGCTCTCACTGGCTGTCACTCTGGCCTCCCAGGTGGTCTTTTCTTTCTTCAGTTCTTCCACCTGGCTCTCACTGGCTGTCACTCTGGCCTCCCAGGTGGTCTTTTCTTTCTTCAGTTCTTCCACCTGGCTCTCACTGGCTGTCACTCTGGCCTCCCAGGTGGTCTTTTCTTTCTTCAGTTCTTCCACCTGGCTCTCACTGGCTGTCACTCTGGCCTCCCAGGTGGTCTTTTCTTTCTTCAGTTCTTCCACTCTCACTGGCTGTCACTCTGGCCTCCCAGGTGGTCTTTTCTTTCTTCAGTTCTTCCACCTGGCTCTCACTGGCTGTCACTCTGGCCTCCCAGGTGGTCTTTTCTTTCTTCAGTTCTTCCACCTGGCTCTCACTGGCTGTCACTCTGGCCTCCCAGGTGGTCTTTTCTTTCTTCAGTTCTTCCACCTGGCTGTCACTCTGGCCTCCCAGGTGGTCTTTTCTTTCTTCAGTTCTTCCACCTGGCTCTCACTGGCTGTCACTCTGGCCTCCCAGGTGGTCTTTTCTTTCTTCAGTTCTTCCACCTGGCTCTCACTGGCTGTCACTCTGGCCTCCCAGGTGGTCTTTTCTTCAGTTCTTCCACCTGGCTGTCACTCTGGCCTCCCAGGTGGTCTTCTATTTCTTCAGTTCTTCCACCTGGCTGTCACTCTGGCCTCCCAGGTGGTCTTTTCTTTCTTCAGTTCTTCCACCTGGCTCTCACTGGCTGTCACTCTGGCCTCCCAGGTGGTCTTTTCTTTCTTCAGTTCTTCCACCTGGCTGTCACTCTGGCCTCCCAGGTGGTCTTTTCTTTCTTCAGTTCTTCCACCTGGCTGTCACTCTGGCCTCCCAGGTGGTCTTTTCTTTCTTCAGTTCTTCCACCTGGCTCTCACTGGCTGTCACTCTGGCCTCCCAGGTGGTCTTTTCTTTCTTCAGTTCTTCCACCTGGCTCTCACTGGCTGTCACTCTGGCCTCCCAGGTGGTCTTTTCTTTCTTCAGTTCTTCCACCTGGCTGTCACTCTGGCCTCCCAGGTGGTCTTTTCTTTCTTCAGTTCTTCCACCTGGCTCTCACTGGCTGTCACTCTGGCCTCCCAGGTGGTCTTTTCTTTCTTCAGTTCTTCCACCTGGCTGTCACTCTGGCCTCCCAGGTGGTCTTTTCTTTCTTCAGTTCTTCCACCTGGCTCTCACTGGCTGTCACTCTGGCCTCCCAGGTGGTCTTTTCTTTCTTCAGTTCTTCCACCTGGCTGTCACTGGCTGGGCCTCCCAGGTGGTCTTTTCTTTCTTCAGTTCTTCCACCTGGCTCTCACTGGCTGTCACTCTGGCCTCCCAGGTGGTCTTTTCTTTCTTCAGTTCTTCCCCTGGCTCTCACTGGCTGTCACTCTGGCCTCCCAGGTGGTCTTTTCTTTCTTCAGTTCTTCCACCTGGCTCTCACTGGCTGTCACTCTGGCCTCCCAGGTGGTCTTTTCTTTCTTCAGCTCTTCCACTCTCACTGGCTGTCACTCTGGCCTCCCAGGTGGTCTTTTCTTTCTTCAGTTCTTCCACCTGGCTGGCTGTCACTCTGGCCTCCCAGGTGGTCTTTTCTTTCTTCAGTTCTTCCACCTGGCTGTCACTCTGGCCTCCCAGGTGGTCTTTTCTTTCTTCAGTTCTTCCACCTGGCTCTCACTGGCTGTCACTCTGGCCTCCCAGGTGGTCTTTTCTTTCTTCAGTTCTTCCACTGGCTGTCACTCTGGCCTCCCAGGTGGTCTTTTCTTTCTTCAGTTCTTCCACCTGGCTGTCACTCTGGCCTCCCAGGTGGTCTTTTCTTTCTTCAGTTCTTCCCCTGGCTCTCACTGGCTGTCACTCTGGCCTCCCAGGTGGTCTTTTCTTTCTTCAGTTCTTCCACCTGGCTCTCACTGGCTCACTCTGGCCTCCCAGGTGGTCTTTTCTTTCTTCAGTTCCACCTGGCTCCACTTCTGGCTGTCACTCTGGCCTCCCAGGTGGTCTTTTCTTTCTTCAGTTCTTCCACCTGGCTCTCACTGGCTGTCACTCTGGCCTCCCAGGTGGTCTTTTCTTTCTTCAGTTCTTCCCCTGGCTCTCACTGGCTGTCACTCTGGCCTCCCAGGTGGTCTTTTCTTTCTTCAGCTCTTCCACCTGGCTGTCACTCTGGCCTCCCAGGTGGTCTTCTTCAGTTCTTCCGCCTGGCTGTCACTCTGGCCTCCCAGGTGGTCTTTTCTTTCTTCAGTTCTTCCACCTGGCTCTCACTGGCTGTCACTCTGGCCTCCCAGGTGGTCTTTTCTTTCTTCAGTTCTTCCACCTGGCTCTCACTGGCTGTCACTCTGGCCTCCCAGGTGGTCTTTTCTTTCTTCAGTTCTTCCACCTGGCTGTCACTGGCTGTCACTGGCCTCCCAGGTGGTCTTTTCTTTCTTCAGTTCTTCCACCTGGCTCTCACTGGCTGTCACTCTGGCCTCCCAGGTGGTCTTTTCTTTCTTCAGTTCTTCCACCTGGCTCTGGCTGTCACTCTGGCCTCCCAGGTGGTCTTTTCTTTCTTCAGTTCTTCCACCTGGCTGTCACTCTGGCCTCCCAGGTGGTCTTTTCTTTCTTCAGTTCTTCCACCTGGCTCTCACTGGCTGTCACTCTGGCCTCCCAGGTGGTCTTTTCTTTCTTCAGTTCTTCCACCTGGCTGTCACTCTGGCCTCCCAGGTGGTCTTTTCTTTCTTCAGTTCTTCCACCTGGCTCTCACTGGCTGTCACTCTGGCCTCCCAGGTGGTCTTTTCTTTCTTCAGTTCTTCCACCTGGCTCTCACTGGCTCACTCTGGCCTCCCAGGTGGTCTTTTCTTTCTTCAGTTCTTCCACCTGGCTCTCACTGGCTGTCACTCTGGCCTCCCAGGTGGTCTTTTCTTTCTTCAGTTCTTCCCCCTGGCTCTCACTGGCTGTCACTCTGGCCTCCCAGGTGGTCTTTTCTTTCTTCAGTTCTTCCACCTGGCTCTCACTGGCTGTCACTCTGGCCTCCCAGGTGGTCTTTTCTTTCTTCAGTCTTCCACCTGGCTGTCACTCTGGCCTCCCAGGTGGTCTTTTCTTTCTTCAGTTCTTCCACCTGGCTCTCACTGGCTGTCACTCTGGCCTCCCAGGTGGTCTTTTCTTTCTTCAGCTCTTCCACCTGGCCCTCACTGGCTGTCACTCTGGCCTCCCAGGTGGTCTTTTCTTTCTTCAGTTCTTCCACCTGGCTGTCACTCTGGCCTCCCAGGTGGTCTTTTCTTTCTTCAGTTCTTCCACCTGGCTCTCACTGGCTGTCACTCTGGCCTCCCAGGTGGTCTTTTCTTTCTTCAGTTCTTCCACCTGGCTGTCACTCTGGCCTCCCAGGTGGTCTTTTCTTTCTTCAGTTCTTCCACCTGGCTCTCACTGGCTGTCACTCTGGCCTCCCAGGTGGTCTTTTCTTTCTTCAGTTCTTCCACCTGGCTCTCACTGGCTGTCACTCTGGCCTCCCAGGTGGTCTTTTCTTTCTTCAGTTCTTCCACCTGGCTGGCTGTCACTCTGGCCTCCCAGGTGGTCTTTTCTTTCTTCAGTTCTTCCACCTGGCTGTCACTCTGGCCTCCCAGGTGGTCTTTTCTTTCTTCAGTTCTTCCACCTGGCTCTCACTGGCTGTCACTCTGGCCTCCCAGGTGGTCTTTTCTTTCTTCAGTTCTTCCACACTGGCTGTCACTCTGGCCTCCCAGGTGGTCTTTTCTTTCTTCAGTTCTTCCCCTGGCTCTCACTGGCTGTCACTCTGGCCTCCCAGGTGGTCTTTTCTTTCTTCAGTTCTTCCACCTGGCTCTCACTGGCTGTCACTCTGGCCTCCCAGGTGGTCTTTTCTTTCTTCAGTTCTTCCACCTGGCTCACTGGCTGTCACTCTGGCCTCCCAGGTGGTCTTTTCTTTCTTCAGTTCTTCCACCTGGCTCTCACTGGCTGTCACTCTGGCCTCCCAGGTGGTCTTTTCTTTCTTCAGTTCTTCCACCTGGCTCTCACTGGCTGTCACTCTGGCCTCCCAGGTGGTCTTTTCTTTCTTCAGTTCTTCCACCTGGCTGTCACTCTGGCCTCCCCCAGGTGGTCTTTTCTTTCTTCAGTTCTTCCACCTGGCTGGCTGTCACTCTGGCCTCCCAGGTGGTCTTTTCTTTCTTCAGTTCTTCCACCTGGCTCTCACTGGCTGTCACTCTGGCCTCCCAGGTGGTCTTTTCTTTCTTCAGTTCTTCCACCTGGCTCTCACTGGCTGTCACTCTGGCCTCCCAGGTGGTCTTTTCTTTCTTCAGTTCTTCCACCTGGCTCTCACTGGCTGTCACTCTGGCCTCCCAGGTGGTCTTTTCTTTCTTCAGTTCTTCCACCTGGCTGTCACTCTGGCCTCCCAGGTGGTCTTTTCTTTCTTCAGTTCTTCCACCTGGCTGTCACTGTCACTCTGGCCTCCCAGGTGGTCTTTTCTTTCTTCAGTTCTTCCACCTGGCTCTCACTGGCTGTCACTCTGGCCTCCCAGGTGGTCTTTTCTTTCTTCAGTTCTTCCTCACCTGGCTGTCACTCTGGCCTCCCAGGTGGTCTTTTCTTTCTTCAGTTCTTCCACCTGGCTCTCACTGGCTGTCACTCTGGCCTCCCAGGTGGTCTTTTCTTTCTTCAGTTCTTCCACCTGGCTCCCAGGTGGTCTTTTCTTTCTTCAGTTCTTCCACCTGGCTGTCACTCTGGCCTCCCAGGTGGTCTTTTCTTTCTTCAGTTCTTCCACCTGGCTCTCACTGGCTGTCACTCTGGCCTCCCAGGTGGTCTTTTCTTTCTTCAGTTCTTCCACCTGGCTCTCACTGGCTGTCACTCTGGCCTCCCAGGTGGTCTTTTCTTTCTTCAGTTCTTCCACCTGGCTCTCACTGGCTGTCACTCTGGCCTCCCAGGTGGTCTTTTCTTTCTTCAGTTCTTCCACCTGGCTCTCACTGGCTGTCACTCTGGCCTCCCAGGTGGTCTTTTCTTTCTTCAGCTCTTCCACCTGGCTGTCACTCTGGCCTCCCAGGTGGTCTTTTCTTTCTTCAGTTCTTCCACCTGGCTCTCACTGGCTGTCACTCTGGCCTCCCAGGTGGTCTTTTCTTTCTTCAGTTCTTCCGGCCTGGCTCTCACTGGCTGTCACTCTGGCCTCCCAGGTGGTCTTTTCTTTCTTCAGTTCTTCCCCTGGCCTGGCTGTCACTCTGGCCTCCCAGGTGGTCTTTTCTTTCTTCAGTTCTTCCACCTGGCTGTCACTCTGGCCTCCCAGGTGGTCTTTTCTTTCTTCAGTTCTTCCACCTGGCTCCACTCTGGCCTCCCAGGTGGTCTTTCTTCAGTTCTTCCACCTGGCTCTCACTGGCTGTCACTCTGGCCTCCCAGGTGGTCTTTTCTTTCTTCAGTTCTTCCAGGCTTCACTTCCTCCCAGGTGGTCTTTTCTTTCTTCACTTCCACCTGGCTGTCACTCTGGCCTCCCAGGTGGTCTTTTCTTTCTTCAGTTCTTCCACCTGGCTGTCACTCTGGCCTCCCAGGTGGTCTTTTCTTTCTTCAGTTCTTCCACCTGGCTCTCACTGGCTGTCACTCTGGCCTCCCAGGTGGTCTTTTCTTTCTTCAGTTCTTCCACCTGGCTCTCACTGCTGTCACTCTGGCCTCCCAGGTGGTCTTTTCTTTCTTCAGTTCTTCCACCTGGCTGTCACTCTGGCCTCCCAGGTGGTCTTTTCTTTCTTCAGTTCTTCCACCTGGCTCTCACTGGCTGTCACTCTGGCCTCCCAGGTGGTCTTTTCTTTCTTCAGTTCTTCCCCTGGCTCTCACTGGCTGTCACTCTGGCCTCCCAGGTGGTCTTTTCTTTCTTCAGTTCTTCCCCTGGCTCTCACTGGCTGTCACTCTGGCCTCCCAGGTGGTCTTTTCTTTCTTCAGCTCTTCCACCTGGCTCTCACTGGCTGTCACTCTGGCCTCCCAGGTGGTCTTTTCTTTCTTCAGCTCTTCCACCTGGCTGTCACTCTGGCCTCCCAGGTGGTCTTTTCTTTCTTCAGTTCTTCCACCTGGCTCTCACTGGCTGTCACTCTGGCCTCCCAGGTGGTCTTTTCTTTCTTCAGTTCTTCCCCCTGGCTCTCACTGGCTGTCACTCTGGCCTCCCAGGTGGTCTTTTCTTTCTTCAGCACTTCCCCTGGCCTGGCTCTCACTCTGGCCTCCCAGGTGGTCTTTTCTTTCTTCAGTTCTTCCACCTGGCTGTCACTCTGGCCTCCCAGGTGGTCTTTTCTTTCTTCAGCTCTTCCCCCTGGCTCTCACTGGCTGTCACTCTGGCCTCCCAGGTGGTCTTTTCTTTCTTCAGTTCTTCCACCTGGCTCTCACTGGCTGTCACTCTGGCCTCCCAGGTGGTCTTTTCTTTCTTCAGTTCTTCCACCTGGCTGTCACTCTGGCCTCCCAGGTGGTCTTTTCTTTCTTCAGTTCTTCCACCTGGCTGTCACTCTGGCCTCCCAGGTGGTCTTTTCTTTTTCTTTCTTCAGTTCTTCCACCTGGCTCTCACTGGCTGTCACTCTGGCCTCCCAGGTGGTCTTTTCTTTCTTCAGTTCTTCCACTCTCACTGGCTGTCACTCTGGCCTCCCAGGTGGTCTTTTCTTTCTTCAGTTCTTCCACCTGGCTCTCACTGGCTGTCACTCTGGCCTCCCAGGTGGTCTTTTCTTTCTTCAGTTCTTCCACCTGGCTCTCACTGGCTGTCACTCTGGCCTCCCAGGTGGTCTTTTCTTTCTTCAGTTCTTCCACCTGGCTCTCACTGGCTGTCACTCTGGCCTCCCAGGTGGTCTTTTCTTTCTTCAGTTCTTCCACCTGGCTGTCACTCTGGCCTCCCAGGTGGTCTTTTCTTTCTTCAGTTCTTCCACCTGGCTCTCACTGGCTGTCACTCTGGCCTCCCAGGTGGTCTTTTCTTTCTTCAGTTCTTCCACCTGGCTCTCACTGGCTGTCACTCTGGCCTCCCAGGTGGTCTTTTCTTTCTTCAGTTCTTCCACCTGGCTCTCACTGGCTGTCACTCTGGCCTCCCAGGTGGTCTTTTCTTTCTTCAGTTCTTCCACCTGGCTGTCACTCTGGCCTCCCAGGTGGTCTTTTCTTTCTTCAGTTCTTCCACCTGGCTGTCACTGGCTGTCACTCTGGCCTCCCAGGTGGTCTTTTCTTTCTTCAGTTCTTCCACCTGGCTGTCACTCTGGCCTCCCAGGTGGTCTTTTCTTTCTTCAGTTCTTCCACCTGGCTCTCACTGGCTGTCACTCTGGCCTCCCAGGTGGTCTTTTCTTTCTTCAGTTCTTCCACCTGGCTCTCACTGGCTGTCACTCTGGCCTCCCAGGTGGTCTTTTCTTTCTTCAGTTCTTCCACCTGGCTGTCACTCTGGCCTCCCAGGTGGTCTTTTCTTTCTTCAGTTCTTCCCCCTGGCTCTCACTGGCTGTCACTCTGGCCTCCCAGGTGGTCTTTTCTTTCTTCAGCTCTTCCACCTGGCTCTCACTGGCTGTCACTCTGGCCTCCCAGGTGGTCTTTTCTTTCTTCAGTTCTTCCACCTGGCTGTCACTCTGGCCTCCCAGGTGGTCTTTTCTTTCTTCAGTTCTTCCACCTGGCTCTCACTGGCTGTCACTCTGGCCTCCCAGGTGGTCTTTTCTTTTTCTTCAGTTCTTCCACCTCTCACTGGCTGTCACTCTGGCCTCCCAGGTGGTCTTTTCTTTCTTCAGTTCTTCCACCTGGCTGTCACTCTGGCCTCCCAGGTGGTCTTTTCTTTCTTCAGTTCTTCCACCTGGCTGTCACTCTGGCCTCCCAGGTGGTCTTTTCTTTCTTCAGCTCTTCCACCTGGCTGTCACTCTGGCCTCCCAGGTGGTCTTTTCTTTCTTCAGTTCTTCCACCTGGCTCTCACTGGCTGTCACTCTGGCCTCCCAGGTGGTCTTTTCTTTCTTCAGTTCTTCCACCTGGCTGTCACTCTGGCCTCCCAGGTGGTCTTTTCTTTCTTCAGTTCTTCCACCTGGCTGTCACTCTGGCCTCCCAGGTGGTCTTTTCTTTCTTCAGTTCTTCCACCTGGCTCTCACTGGCTGTCACTCTGGCCTCCCAGGTGGTCTTTTCTTTCTTCAGTTCTTCCCCCTCTCACTGGCTGTCACTCTGGCCTCCCAGGTGGTCTTTTCTTTCTTCACTCTTCAGTTCTTCCACCTGGCTCTCACTGGCTGTCACTCTGGCCTCCCAGGTGGTCTTTTCTTTCTTCAGTTCTTCCACCTGGCTGTCACTCTGGCCTCCCAGGTGGTCTTTTCTTTCTTCAGTTCTTCCACCTGGCTCTCACTGGCTGTCACTCTGGCCTCCCAGGTGGTCTTTTCTTTCTTCAGTTCTTCCACCTGGCTGTCACTCTGGCCTCCCAGGTGGTCTTTTCTTTCTTCAGTTCTTCCACCTGGCTGTCACTCTGGCCTCCCAGGTGGTCTTTTCTTTCTTCAGTTCTTCCACCTGGCTCTCACTGGCTGTCACTCTGGCCTCCCAGGTGGTCTTTTCTTTCTTCAGTTCTTCCCCCTGGCTCTCACTGGCTGTCACTCTGGCCTCCCAGGTGGTCTTTTCTTTCTTCAGTTCTTCCCCCTGGCTCTCACTGGCTGTCACTCTGGCCTCCCAGGTGGTCTTTTCTTTCTTCAGCTCTTCCGCCTGGCCCTCACTGGCTGTCACTCTGGCCTCCCAGGTGGTCTTTTCTTTCTTCAGTTCTTCCACCTGGCTCTCACTGGCTGTCACTCTGGCCTCCCAGGTGGTCTTTTCTTTCTTCAGTTCTTCCACCTGGCTCTCACTGGCTGTCACTCTGGCCTCCCAGGTGGTCTTTTCTTTCTTCAGTTCTTCCACCTGGCTCTCACTGGCTGTCACTCTGGCCTCCCAGGTGGTCTTTTCTTTCTTCAGTTCTTCCACCTGGCTGTCACTCTGGCCTCCCAGGTGGTCTTTTCTTTCTTCAGTTCTTCCACCTGGCTGTCACTCTGGCCTCCCAGGTGGTCTTTTCTTTCTTCAGCTCTTCCACCTGGCTGTCACTCTGGCCTCCCAGGTGGTCTTTTCTTTCTTCAGTTCTTCCACCTGGCTCTCACTGGCTGTCACTCTGGCCTCCCAGGTGGTCTTTTCTTTCTTCAGTTCTTCCACCTGGCTGTCACTCTGGCCTCCCAGGTGGTCTTTTCTTTCTTCAGTTCTTCACCTGGCTGTCACTCTGGCCTCCCAGGTGGTCTTTTCTTTCTTCAGTTCTTCCACCTGGCTCTCACTGGCTGTCACTCTGGCCTCCCAGGTGGTCTTTTCTTTCTTCAGTTCTTCCCCTGGCTCTCACTGGCTGTCACTCTGGCCTCCCAGGTGGTCTTTTCTTTCTTCAGCACTTCCACCTGGCTGTGGCTGTCACTCTGGCCTCCCAGGTGGTCTTTTCTTTCTTCAGCTCTTCCACCTGGCTCACTGGCTGTCACTCTGGCCTCCCAGGTGGTCTTTTCTTTCTTCAGTTCTTCCACCTGGCTCTCACTGGCTGTCACTCTGGCCTCCCAGGTGGTCTTTTTCTTTCTTCAGTTCTTCCACCTGGCTGTCACTCTGGCCTCCCAGGTGGTCTTTTCTTTCTTCAGTTCTTCCACCTGGCTCTCACTGGCTGTCACTCTGGCCTCCCAGGTGGTCTTTTCTTTCTTCAGTTCTTCCCCCTGGCTCTCACTGGCTGTCACTCTGGCCTCCCAGGTGGTCTTTTCTTTCTTCAGTTCTTCCACCTGGCTGTCACTCTGGCCTCCCAGGTGGTCTTTTCTTTCTTCAGTTCTTCCCCCTGGCTCTCACTGGCTGTCACTCTGGCCTCCCAGGTGGTCTTTTCTTTCTTCAGCTCTTCCACCTGGCTGTCACTGGCTGTCACTCCTCCCAGGTGGTCTTTTCTTTCTTCAGTTCTTCCACCTGGCTGTCACTCTGGCCTCCCAGGTGGTCTTTTCTTTCTTCAGTTCTTCCACCTGGCTCTCACTGGCTGTCACTCTGGCCTCCCAGGTGGTCTTTTCTTTCTTCAGTTCTTCCCCTGGCTCTCACTGGCTGTCACTCTGGCCTCCCAGGTGGTCTTTTCTTTCTTCAGCTCTTCCACTTCCACCTGGCTGTCACTCTGGCCTCCCAGGTGGTCTTTTCTTTCTTCAGTTCTTCCACCTGGCTGTCACTCTGGCCTCCCAGGTGGTCTTTTCTTTCTTCAGTTCTTCCACCTGGCTCTCACTGGCTGTCACTCTGGCCTCCCAGGTGGTCTTTTCTTTCTTCAGTTCTTCCACCTGGCTCTCACTGGCTGTCACTCTGGCCTCCCAGGTGGTCTTTTCTTTCTTCAGTTCTTCCACCTGGCTGTCACTCTGGCCTCCCAGGTGGTCTTTTCTTTCTTCAGTTCTTCCACCTGGCTCTCACTGGCTGTCACTCTGGCCTCCCAGGTGGTCTTTTCTTTCTTCAGTTCTTCCACCTGGCTGTCACTCTGGCCTCCCAGGTGGTCTTTTCTTTCTTCAGCTCTTCCACCTGGCTGTCACTCTGGCCTCCCAGGTGGTCTTTTCTTTCTTCAGTTCTTCCACCTGGCTCTCACTGGCTGTCACTCTGGCCTCCCAGGTGGTCTTTTCTTTCTTCAGTTCTTCCGCCTGGCTGTCACTCTGGCCTCCCAGGTGGTCTTTTCTTTCTTCAGTTCTTCCACCTGGCTCTCACTGGCTGTCACTCTGGCCTCCCAGGTGGTCTTTTCTTTCTTCAGTTCTTCCACCTGGCTGTCACTCTGGCCTCCCAGGTGTTTTTTTTTCTTCAGTTCTTCCACCTGGCTCTCACTGGCCGTCACTCTGGCCTCCCAGGTGGTCTTTTCTTTCTTCAGTTCTTCCCCCTGGCTCTCACTGGCTGTCACTCTGGCCTCCCAGGTGGTCTTTTCTTTCTTCAGCTCTTCCGCCTGGCTCTCACTGGCTGTCACTCTGGCCTCCCAGGTGGTCTTTTCTTTCTTCAGCTCTTCCACCTGGCTGTCACTCTGGCCTCCCAGGTGGTCTTTTCTTTCTTCAGTTCTTCCACCTGGCTCTCACTGGCTTTTACTCTGGCCTCCCAGGTGGTCTTTTCTTTCTTCAGCTCTTCCCCCTGGCTCTCACTATCTGTCACTCTGGCCTCCCAGGTGGTCTTTTCTTTCTTCAGCACTTCCCCCTGGCTCTCACTCTGGCCTCCCAGGTGGTCTTTTCTTTCTTCAGTTCTTCCACCTGGCTGTCACTCTGGCCTCCCAGGTGGTCTTTTCTTTCTTCAGTTCTTCCACCTGGCTGTCACTCTGGCCTCCCAGGTGGTCTTTTCTTTCTTCAGTTCTTCCACCTGGCTGTCACTCTGGCCTCCCAGGTGGTCTTTTCTTTCTTCAGTTCTTCCACCTGGCTCTCACTGGCTGTCACTCTGGCCTCCCAGGTGGTCTTTTCTTTCTTCTTCACCTGGCTCTTCCTCCCAGGTGGTCTTTTCTTTCCGACTTCAGTTCTTCTAACTAACAATTCTGGCTCTCACTGGCTGTCACTCTGGCCTCCCAGGTGGTCTTTTCTTTCTTCAGTTCTTCCACCTGGCTGTCACTCTGGCCTCCCAGGTGGTCTTTTCTTTCTTCAGTTCTTCCACCTGGCTGTCACTCTGGCCTCCCAGGTGGTCTTTTCTTTCTTCAGTTCTTCCACCTGGCTCTCACTGGCTGTCACTCTGGCCTCCCAGGTGGTCTTTTCTTTCTTCAGTTCTTCCCCCTGGCTCTCACTGGCTGTCACTCTGGCCTCCCAGGTGGTCTTTTCTTTCTTCAGTTCTTCCACCTGGCTCTCACTGGCTGTCACTCTGGCCTCCCAGGTGGTCTTTTCTTTCTTCAGTTCTTCCACCTGGCTCTCACTGGCTGTCACTCTGGCCTCCCAGGTGGTCTTTTCTTTCTTCAGTTCTTCCACCTGGCTCACTGGCTGTCACTCTGGCCTCCCAGGTGGTCTTTTCTTTCTTCAGTTCTTCCCCTGGCTCTCACTGGCTGTCACTCTGGCCTCCCAGGTGGTCTTTTCTTTCTTCAGCTCTTCCCCCTGGCTCTCACTGGCTGTCACTCTGGCCTCCCAGGTGGTCTTTTCTTTCTTCAGCTCTTCCGCCTGGCCCTCACTGGCTGTCACTCTGGCCTCCCAGGTGGTCTTTTCTTTCTTCAGTTCTTCCACCTGGCTCTCACTGGCTGTCACTCTGGCCTCCCAGGTGGTCTTTTCTTTCTTCAGTTCTTCCACCTGGCTGTCACTGGCTGTCACTCTGGCCTCCCAGGTGGTCTTTTCTTTCTTCAGTTCTTCCACCTGGCTCTCACTGGCTGTCACTCTGGCCTCCCAGGTGGTCTTTTCTTTCTTCAGTTCTTCCACCTGGCTCTCACTGGCTGTCACTCTGGCCTCCCAGGTGGTCTTTTCTTCAGCTCTTCCACCTGGCTGTCACTCTGGCCTCCCAGGTGGTCTTTTCTTTCTTCAGTTCTTCCACCTGGCTGTCACTCTGGCCTCCCAGGTGGTCTTTTCTTTCTTCAGTTCTTCCACCTGGCTCTCACTGGCTGTCACTCTGGCCTCCCAGGTGGTCTTTTCTTTCTTCAGTTCTTCCCCCTGGCTCTCACTGGCTGTCACTCTGGCCTCCCAGGTGGTCTTTTCTTTCTTCAGTTCTTCCACCTGGCTGTCACTCTGGCCTCCCAGGTGGTCTTTTCTTTCTTCAGTTCTTCCACCTGGCTGTCACTCTGGCCTCCCAGGTGGTCTTTTCTTTCTTCAGTTCTTCCACCTGGCTCTCACTGGCTGTCACTCTGGCCTCCCAGGTGGTCTTTTCTTTCTTCAGTTCTTCCACCTGGCTCTCACTGGCTGTCACTCTGGCCTCCCAGGTGGTCTTTTCTTTCTTCAGTTCTTCCACCTGGCTGGCTGTCACTCTGGCCTCCCAGGTGGTCTTTTCTTTCTTCAGTTCTTCCACCTGGCTGTCACTCTGGCCTCCCAGGTGGTCTTTTCTTTCTTCAGTTCTTCCACCTGGCTCTCACTGGCTGTCACTCTGGCCTCCCAGGTGGTCTTTTCTTTCTTCAGTTCTTCCCCTGGCCTGGCTGTCACTCTGGCCTCCCAGGTGGTCTTTTCTTTCTTCAGTTCTTCCACCTGGCTGTCACTCTGGCCTCCCAGGTGGTCTTTTCTTTCTTCAGTTCTTCCACCTGGCTCTCACTGGCTGTCACTCTGGCCTCCCAGGTGGTCTTTTCTTTCTTCAGTTCTTCCGGCCACCTGGCTGTCACTCTGGCCTCCCAGGTGGTCTTTTCTTTCTTCAGTTCTTCCACCTGGCTCTCACTGGCTGTCACTCTGGCCTCCCAGGTGGTCTTTTCTTTCTTCAGTTCTTCCACCTGGCTCTCACTGGCTGTCACTCTGGCCTCCCAGGTGGTCTTTTCTTTCTTCAGTTCTTCCGGCCTGGCTGTCACTCTGGCCTCCCAGGTGGTCTTTTCTTTCTTCAGTTCTTCCACCTGGCTCCACTGGCTGTCACTCTGGCCTCCCAGGTGGTCTTTTCTTTCTTCAGTTCTTCCACCTGGCTGTCACTCTGGCCTCCCAGGTGGTCTTTTCTTTCTTCAGTTCTTCCACCTGGCTCTCACTGGCTGTCACTCTGGCCTCCCAGGTGGTCTTTTCTTTCTTCAGTTCTTCCCCCTGGCTCTCACTGGCTGTCACTCTGGCCTCCCAGGTGGTCTTTTCTTTCTTCAGCTCTTCCACCTGGCTCTCACTGGCTGTCACTCTGGCCTCCCAGGTGGTCTTTTCTTTCTTCAGTTCTTCCACCTGGCTGTCACTCTGGCCTCCCAGGTGGTCTTTTCTTTCTTCAGCTCTTCCACCTGGCTGTCACTCTGGCCTCCCAGGGGGTCTTTTCTTTCTTCAGTTCTTCCACCTGGCTCTCACTGGCTGTCACTCTGGCCTCCCAGGTGGTCTTTTCTTTCTTCAGTTCTTCCACCTGGCTGTCACTCTGGCCTCCCAGGTGGTCTTTTCTTTCTTCAGTTCTTCAACCTGGCTGTCACTCTGGCCTCCCAGGTGGTCTTTTCTTTCTTCAGGTCTTCCACCTGGCTCTCACTGGCCGTCACTCTGGCCTCCCAGGTAGTCTTTTCTTTCTTCAGTTCTTCCCCCTGGCTCTCACTGGCTGTCACTCTGGCCTCCCAGGTATTCTTTTCGTTCTTCAGCACTTCCCCCTGGCTCTCACTGGCTGTCACTCTGGCCTCCCAGGTGGTCTTTTCTTTCTTCAGCTCTTCCGCTTCCACACTGGCTGTCACTCTGGCCTCCCAGGTGGTCTTTTCTTTCTTCAGTTCTTCCACCTGGCTGTCACTCTGGCCTCCCAGGTGGTCTTTTCTTTCTTCAGTTCTTCCACCTGGCTCTCACTGGCTTTCACTCTGGCCTCCCAGGTGGTCTTTTCTTTCTTCAGTTCTTCCCCCTGGCTCTCACTGGCTGTCACTCTGGCCTCCCAGGTGGTCTTTTCTTTCTTCAGCACTTCCCCCTGGCTCTCACTGGCTGTCACTCTGGCCTCCCAGGTGGTCTTTTCTTTCTTCAGCTCTTCCGGCTGGCTCTCACTGGCTGTCACTCTGGCCTCCCAGGTGGTCTTTTCTTTCTTCAGCTCTTCCACCTGGCTGTCACTCTGGCCTCCCAGGTGGTCTTTTCTTTCTTCAGTTCTTCCCCTGGCTCTCACTGGCTGTCACTCTGGCCTCCCAGGTGGTCTTTTCTTTCTTCAGTTCTTCCACCTGGCTGTCACTCTGGCCTCCCAGGTGGTCTTTTCTTTCTTCAGTTCTTCCACCTGGCTGTCACTCTGGCCTCCCAG
Source organism: Oncorhynchus gorbuscha (assembly GCF_021184085.1). Classification (NCBI taxonomy): domain Eukaryota; kingdom Metazoa; phylum Chordata; class Actinopteri; order Salmoniformes; family Salmonidae; genus Oncorhynchus; species Oncorhynchus gorbuscha. Next base: position 20,581,022 of record NC_060182.1, on the reverse strand, counting down.
GTGGTCTTTTCTTTCTTCAGCTCTTCCACCTGGCTGTCACTCTGGCCTCCCAGGGGTCTTTTCTTTCTTCAGTTCTTCCACCTGTCTCACTGGCTTCCACCTCCCAGGTGGTCTTTTCTCACCTGGCTGTCACTCTGGCCTCCCAGGTGGTCTTTTCTTTCTTCAGTTCTTCCACCTGGCTGTCACTCTGGCCTCCCAGGTGGTCTTTTCTTTCTTCAGCTCTTCCGCCTGGCCCTCACTGGCTGTTACTCTGGCCTCCCAGGTGGTCTTTTCTTTCTTCAGTTCTTCCACCTGGCTGTCACTGGACTCCCAGGTGGTCTTTTCTTTCTTCAGTTCTTCCACCTGGCTCTCACTGGCTGTCACTCTGGCCTCCCAGGTGGTCTTTTTTTTCTTCAGCTCTTCCGCCTGACTCTCACTGGCTGTCACTCTGGCCTCCCAGGTGGTCTTTTCTTTCTTCAGCTCTTCCACCTGGCTGTCACTCTGGCCTCCCAGGTGGTCTTTTCTTTCTTCAGCTCTTCCACCTGGCTGTCACTCTGGCCTCTGAGGGTATTTCTTCACCTCCTCTACATCATTCTCACTGTCACCCAGTCCAAGGCTGCATTCTCTCTAGTTCCTCCACCTTGTTCGTATGGCACTGCAGTACGGTCTTAGCAGCACTCAGCTCCACCACCTGGCTTTCACTTGCATTCAGTCAGAACTCTATGGCTGTCAGGTGTGCTGATGGGCTGCATTGGTTCTCTTCAGCTCCTCCACCTTCCCTCCACTGTCCCAGTCTGACCTCCATGTTCCTCAGCTCCACTCTCTATTCCGCCACTGTGATTCCCTGGTTGTGCAACAAGTCTATCAGCTTTTTACAGTCAGTCAACTTGAATTGTTGTGATTTCATTCTCACCCTGAGCCTGTGCTCCAGACACAGAATAGCAACACCAGCACAACTACAGCACCCATCATTCTGAGACCATGCCCCTTCCCAAATGATGTACTCGACAGGGATCAGTCCCCCTCTTTATACACACGTTTTAGTAAACCCGTATGAGAGAGTTGGTGTGGAAAGTTTAAAAAATAACGAAAAACCATCAAGGCGTAATAAGAATGTTCACGTTCACATCAGAACATTTTATCCCAATGTTCTAAGACTGGAAGAATCTAAATATCAATAAGTATGCATTTTGTTTAGTGATTTCTAAAAAAAACATTGGTAAAGCTGTGCTAGTATGCCGCACTGATATGACATGCTGATAGTAGTCAGTCGTAGTAGTGTTTGTGTAGATAAAACTGATGGTTGGTTTTTGCTTTCCAGCAGAACGAAAGAGAGCAACAGGGATAGATGACATTTCATCCTACTTTTGTCTTCCCGGTCTGTAGCATTACATTAAAGTAAATTGAAACATTATAGGAGGTAGAATATGGAATCTTTTGCCACTGATGGAAAAGGACTGGTCAATACGCCACACATTGTTTTGTGAACAAATGTTTTTTATTTCACAAATGACATGTTTTTTTTAATATAAAAACAGTATTAAACTGTGCTGAAAACCCCCATCATAATTGTCACAATAGAGAAGGTGATAATACTTAATGACAGCCTTTCCAACTGGCATAAATACACTGACAGCATTTTACTGCATCCGCAATAACATCTGCTAAATATGTGTACGTGACCAATAAAATTAGATTTTGATATGAAATACACTGACAGTTTATAAATGTCACACAGAATGAGCTCAGAGCACCGATTATGATGCAGTTCCAAGTCATCTCATACAGTTTGGTATGCATGTTCTGTGTGTCTGCAGTGGCTGTTGGAGCCTGCTGGCTGGGCTTCGGAGGAACATGTCCCATACTCAGAATGTGCCCTTTATCTGAAAGGTCAACGCTCATTCCCACAGAGGCGTCTACACACACACAGGTCCCTCGGTCTTACTTCCTGAATCTGTCCAGAGCAGACTTCTGACCAGCTGCTGCCGCCTTTTTCTTCTCTTTCTCCTTCCTTTCTTTATCTATCTTCATCCTGTCTTCTACTGTTTGCCTGATCACATCCTGAGTGGAGGAAAGCCACCAAGAGAGGGTAGGAAGCAAAAAGACCAAGGGAGATGCACATAATTAGTAAAATATCAAAAGATGAAATAATGAAGACATAATTCCATATAAATTCCATATAAATTGCATGGTGTTTTTGTAGTAATAGACCTCACCCTCTGGTCCTCATGTGCCACTTGCTTCTTGCGCTTTTCCACTTTTCCACTTGAACTCCGACCTTTGGTCTTTAACCTTGGTGTAAACTTCTCCTTGGCCAGCGGGTCAAAGCCCTGAAATCAAACCACACACACAACATCAATGGATGATTTACGAAAAAGTTCAGATTTGTCACCATCTTAATTCTCAATATGCAATATCCCTCTGATAAACTGCTTCCGTCCCTTGGTAGTACTCACCAGTACTTGGACCCTGTCCTCATGTCTCTGTTCCCAGGTGGAGTGGTCCACCTGGCTGAGCTGGCTAGGGTCCAGGCCAATCAGTTCTGGCTGGATCTTCTCTAGTAGGGCTTTGACCTCCCACTCCTGCCTCTGCTTGGCACTGCGGTATGGGTTGGCATCCAGACCGTCAAAGTTGGGCTCGCCAGCACCTAATGGCAGAGAGAGAGAGCATGGAGTTAGAGACTGTTCACCAGGGTTGGGGTCACTCAGAATGTAGATCAATTGGACACGCCACACAGGAAGGAGAATATGGATTGAATTTTAATCCGAATTTCATTCTGACCTGGTACGACCATGCTAGTGAAGCCCTCTCCATGGCCCACCCCTAGGACGTCCTCAAAGGGGCAGAAGTGCACACCCCACACTGAGCCCTTTGCCCTGTGGGCCATGTAGGGCTTGGTCACTGGGATGCCCCACACATCTCTGTACACCTACACACAGACAACGTGACCAGAGATATCAACATGAGCACAGAGGTTCCAACAGAGAAACACTCAAGACACAGACATTAAAGGAAAGGTTCACCCATTTTGAATGTTATATTGTTTTTGTGCATCTCTGAGGGATGTTCAATCGATTCTCTGGGTCATTTCACGTTTTCATGTGTATCTGAGTTATTGGCGTTCAAGCCGGTGTGACGTAGCGCCGTGTGATAAAGTCGCTCTCACTACACTGGAAGTTAATAGGAATAAGACTTTTAGATCACAAAAACATATATCATACATGTCAGATTTAAACACAGGTCGCGGTCATAACACGGGAGGTTGTCTTCTCTTGAATGTGGCATTGATCGTATTTTTGCGATCTTCCTACCCCGAGAAATGATTTATTTAACGGAGGGGCTAGCACATGTTTGCCTATTTGTCTGCCTCTAGTCCAGTGTGCATTGCATGGTGCCGTTGCCAGAGATATTATAGAAAGGAGATAGGAATCCAATGAATGAAGGAACTTATAACACCCCACATACTGTCGACCAACCGCGTTCATGTTGTGGTCACGCGGTTGCTTAACTAATCGTCACGCAATCCCTTCTCAAAGTCAGTGTATGTCAAGAAACGTCCCTATTTTCCTCAACATTTACATTTACGTCATTTAGCAGACGCTCTTATCCAGAGCGACTTACGTGATGCCGCGATTCCAAAGCTATACGATACTACAGGTATCAAGTTCATCGCGGTGAGATTCGTGCTAATGTTTTTTTTGTGCCATCGCCCAATAGACTCCCATTCACTCCTTGATAACTAGCTACGTTACATGCTGATTAGATTATTGGCATTATTGTGTGTAGCAACGTTTTCTTGATAGCTAGCTAGGCGGTGTTGTAGAAAATGACATAATTAGTGCTATCCCATGTTTTACTGCTTAGTCGCTTGTTATCTGCTAGTGTTTGCTGATACACAAAGACACGTTTGTGACTGGGCGTATAGCTACGATCCATTTAGGTGCGACTGCAGTATGCGAGACATCCCGTGGGTTCACTATCTGCATGAAGTCAGCTGTGTGGATCCTTGCAGGAAGGAGCACATTATAGTGTGAACTGCAACAAATGCAGTTATCTGAAAAGACAAACCAATCGCCTTTTACACAATGTTCCACACATCTGCTAAACTGCCACGGAGACAAAAGTGGTTGTACTTTTCTATAAAAGTAGAGACCCGATTATGTTTGTTAAGCTTTCAACTCTGTACCATTCTTGGTGCTAAAATCTTTCAGTCTCTCTTCCTATAGAATTTCTCAAGACAGCAGCCCAAAGAGAGAGCATTGTGGATTTTGTCTTCGACTTGAGCTGCAGATTCGCACAATGTTCCATGTTGCTAACAACCTTATGATAACACCAAAATTAAACATTTGTTCACAAAAAAGATTCTCCTCAGTGTTATTTAACACTGTAAATTAAAAGGAATGAGTGATTTTGGGTAATTTTTTCCTTTAAAGAATACTCAGTGTAAAAAAAAAACTGGGTCAGGAAAAGTACAGAGAGTTTGGACAGCGTTAGAGCTGGGCACCATGTTGCTGCCTCAGAGCAATCCATTCTCTCCACGAGTAATGAGTATTTGTGTTCCGGTTCCAGTTCTGTCAATTCCATTAGTATGCTTGGTTCAAGATTCAGTGGACAATATAGGTCAATATAGTTCTGAGGTGTTACCATGGCTTGCTGGAATGGAACTATGGAATAGCAGTGTCAAGAAGACCACAGCGAAATACAAAAACATAGGCAAAATTATAAGCAGCATGTATGACCTGGACTATGTCTCCTGTGGCGGCGGACAGCAGACCCCTCTGACTCAGAGACAGGCAGGAAGCTCCCGCAGGCAGGAAGTAGGATTGCAGGGGCCGGTAGGCTCTGATGTCATACACCTTCAGCTTCTTGTCCATGCCAGAGGTCACCATGTACCTGCACAGACAGAAGAGTGTTACAGGACAGCCCCCTGCTGGACATTTTAGGGAAGTACATGAACAAAGACCAATCACAAAACACTGACCCAAATGTGGATATCATATTGAATACAACAGCTACACTGCACAACATAACCACCTTTTCAATGGCCGAGAGACCAAATCCACTCATAACAAAACCAGAGCTATATTATGTCTTTGACTAGGACTCACGTGCCAGTCTTGTCAACGGCAACAGAGCGCACACCCCCCTGGTGGCAGAGCATCTTGACAAGTGGCTCTCTCTGGTTTGGCGTCCAGAGGGTGACAGTGCCGTTGGAGTGGCCCAGGTGGATGATGGCATTGTGAGGGTTATGGGCCATCACATCCAGCCGGCCAGCCTTGGTGCAGATGGCCACCACCTCCTTACCCACTGACACGTCCAAGTACTGCAGGAAGCCTGTCGCACTCTGGAGGAGGAGAGGTAGCAAGACAGGGGGTTAGAGAGAGACAGGATGAGTTCACGGGTGAGACTACACTCACCTGTTGTCTCGAGTAATCCGAGACAAGTAACCTGAGACCTGAAGACTTGTGTAACCCCCAGAGCTTACCTACATCTTGATTCACAAATCACTCATTTCACAATAGATTCCAATGACACATACACACATATTGCAACGTTAGTATAAGTTTACACACTGCTGTAGCCAGCAGGAAGTGGTAGGGGAGAAACTGCATGCGGAGAACATCGTTGAACTTGCGGATGCAGTGGAGCTCGATGCCCTTGTTGTCATAGATATACAGCCACTTCTTCTGAGCCACTGCAAACAGAGCCTCACTGTGGAGCCACCTAGCGGACACATAAAATTACAGATTAGGATGAGTCAATGGGAGGAGGAAAGTATGCCTAAAACTGAATGTAAATGAGTGTGTGAATGTAAGTGTGTGTACTCACTTTACATCATTGACTGTCTCCATCACATTCATCTCACACATCAACTGTTTGGACTGCCAGTCCAGGCAGGTCACATGACCTCTCCTGCCACCAAGCAGCAGGTGTCTGGAATAGAGGGAACACACACATACAAAACATCAGACTTCCCAGGACTAAAACAACTAATCACAATGAATTTACCCAGAAAATCCAGCTCTAACAATAAAAGCACAAACAGAATATCTGACCTGCTTGCACGGAACACACTCAACAAACAGAACATGAAACTGACCGCCCAGTCTTGCTGTAATCCAGTCGGTAAGGCCCAAACTGAGACAGGGTCAGGCTAAAGTACTGTGGAGGGAGAGAGTGACAGAGTTAGAAAACAATAATAATACTACTGGATTTATTGGTCCATTTGCATGGATATTCTTTATTTTTTAACATCACAGTACCCTACCTGACACAGACACACAGGGAGCAGCACAGGGGTTGTGGCAGAGCAGCGCCTCTGGAGCACTTAGGGGTAAAGTGCCTTGCTCAATGGTGGTAGAATACAGGGATATTGACGCCAACTGACATTTACTCCTGAGGTGCTGACTTGCTGCACCCTTGACAACTACTGTGATTATTATTATTTGACCGTGCTGGTCATCTATGAACATTTTAATATCTTGGCCAGGTTCTCTGTTGTAATCTCCTCCCGGCACAGCCAGAAGAGGACTGGCCACCCCTCATAGCCTGGTTCCTCTCCAGGTTTCTTCCTAGGTTGTGGCCTTTCTAGGGAGTTTTTCCTAGCCACCGTCTTTCTATACCTGTATTGTTTGCTGTTTGGGGGGGTTTAGGCTGTGTTTCTGTACAGCACTTTGTGACATCAGCTGATGCACAAAGGGCTTTATAAATACCTTTGATTGATTGGTGATGAGCTCGATGCTCCTTTCCAATAAATATCAAGGGTCTTATTCTGGTGACATGATGGTCGATGTTTGACTGCCGTTTCACAAATAAGAATATTCTCGCACACAACATCATCACGCACTGATTTTTATCTGCAACAAGTCCGTTTAGTGGAAACACAGCACTGCTGCGAAAATATGCATATTTGCATGAAAACCTGTCGCCAATTGGATGGAAACCTAGCTATTGAGTCTCACCTTTGCCCCTGCGGTAATATCCACAGCATCAACGATGTCATCCTGTGAGATGGTGCATGTGTCCTCATCTTCGTCTCCCTCCAGGAACCTAAGACGAGAGAAAAACAGAAATTTGCAGAGAATATAGTGGGACAGCCATTTTTGTCTACTAAACTTGGCCCTGCAAATATATTGACATTACCCAGCATCCTCTGGGAGCATAAGGTCATATCGTGCATTCTGCTTCTGGGCCAGGTCGGAGGCAGCCTCTGATCGAATGACCACATCTCTGAGCTTGTACTGTGGCCGAGGGGGCTGGGGAGACAGGGATGGGGAAAAACCTTGCAACTTACTGAAGTTACAGTACATGTACAAAACAATGGTATATTTTCAAAATTTGTAAGTGACATTATTCTGGCAGAATGTCTTGGTGAATGCGTATTCAAAAATGCCTCACCAGTTCTCCCTTCACTCCCCTCTTGAATTTGTTCAACTTCTCTTCAGGGACAGGTGCTGAGCCTGGGAATGGATCTGATTTCTGTGGGATTGAATTAAACATTCATGAAAAACACATTCTTAAAGGATAGGGTGAAACATTTCAAGAATCTTCAGTGCTACAGATTGACCTACCACTTACCCCTGATATGACCTTTTTTCCTGCTCCTCCTCGCTTTCCTCCTCGCTTTCTTCCTTTCTTTGTCCTAGTGTTATTTTGTTGCGGAGTCTGTTCATTGTTGTCCCCTTCTTTCTGTTTCTTTCCATCATTCTTCCCATCTTCCTCTGTGCCCTCCCAGTATCTCGTTGGAGGCTGATTGCAGAACAAACAGATATCGATCATTAAGTCAAATAACACATTAATTGGAGCAGGCTGGATTTTTTTTACATGCTGTCCATTATACATATTACGAAAATCCTTAAAATCTTACAGAGAAGTAACTTTTTCAGATGCCTTTTCACCAGTTTCAGTGGTAGCTAGACAGTAGCGTCATCGACGCTTACATTACTAACGTTAGCCCTCAAGAAGACAGAGTAGCTAGCTAAAAGTAAAGGGATTTCAGTAGTATACTCTTTATCCCAAACAATTGAAAACGTATCAACAAAATGGCAAGCAAGCAACGAGTTTTGAGAAACTGCTGCAGTCACTAAATCGTTAGCAGTGTAATGTTACTGAAAGCGTTGGATAGGGGATCAGAGCTACAATCAGTGTGTAGCCTTCAATCAGCGTTGCGGGATGAAAAAAGTAGGACCGAGAGTAGAATATAGCTACATTAGCTGATCTGGCGTAAGTAATCTATTTGTAAACGTGGTGTCGTAAATGTATAACTTTACCTTTCTCTTTTTCCCCACGTGTGGTTTTTTCAACATTGTCTCGCTGGACGCCGCCATCTATGTTGTGTATTTTTTAACTTCCGGTAAGAACTGTTACGTCATACGAACCGGCTGACTTCTTCTTCGATGAGGTTTATAAGGGTGGTTGGCATCCAATATGTTGCATTACCTACACCTACTAGACTGGAGTACAACTACCGTATACTTTGCTTGAAAATAAAACAAAAAACAAATACCCTACCATCTAACTCGCCCAAAATGGACATTTAAAAAATATTTAAATTAAATACCACCCTACATATCAAGGGCTCCCAGTCAAACAATGGAGCTGAATGTCAAGTGGTACTCCAGTCTCCTATTCACGTCATCTCCACACCTGGTTTACTTAACAAAAGGCACATCTCAATAGATGGTCCAGGTATGTGTGTGGTGGAGAGAAACAAGGGCACTGCGTTCATCCACCTCTGGCCTGCTCGCCTCCCTACCACTGAGGAAGTACAGCTCCCGCTCAGCCCAGTCAAAACTGTTCGCTGCCCTGGCCCCCCAATGGTGGAACAAACTCCCTCACGACGCCAGGACAGCGGAGTCAATCACCACCTTCCGGAGACACCTGAAACCCCACCTCTTTAAGGAATACCTAGGATAGGATAAGTAATCCCTCTCACCCCCCCCCCCCCTTAAGTTTTAGATGCACTATTGTTAAGTGACTGTCCCACTGGATGTCATAAGGTGAATGCACCAATTTGTAAGTCGCTCTGGATAAGAGCGTCTGCTAAATGACTTAAATGTAAATGTAAATGTCCCGAGTGGCGCAACAGTCTAAGGCACTGCATCTCAGTGCTAGATGCGTCACTATAGACCGTGTTTCAATTTCAGGCTGTATCACAACCAGCCATGATTGGGAGTCCCATAGGGTGGCGCACAATTGGCCCACCATCGCCCGGGTTAGGGTTTGGCTGGATAGGCCGTCATTGTAAATAAGAATTTGTCCTTAACTGACTGCGTAGTTAAATACAAAACACTCTACTTTTTAAATATATTTAGTTCTACCTCATGCCAACAACCTGAATGGATGGGACATCACCACTTAACACCCCCTGTAACTTTTCTGATGTCAAGTCTCGCACAACCAAATACCTCTCTGCAGCTGCCACCACAACCTATATTTTCTGTGACTTACGTTCCATCCCTGCAGTACAGTTGATAACCATTGCTATAAATGCTAAAAATCCAATCTTACTGAAACATATGTCACTAGATGGCCTATCCCTCTGTACTGGTACAGATTTATTACTCACACCACTCCTCTCAGGATCCCTTCCCCTTGACCCATCTTCCTCTACTTTCTTCACTGCCTCAGCATATGACAACTTCTGCACTACTCTAACCCTGGAAACCTCAACCTGCACTGGACATTTCTGATCCCCAGCCCCATGGGCACCCCTACAATAAACACATACCACTACCTTCCCCAATGCTACACATTCCTTTGTCTCATGCCCTTCTGCACACTTCTCACACCTAGGAACCTCCCTCCTACACACTGCTGCCACATGTCCATAAGCTTGACACTTGTAACAACGTAATGTATTTGGCACCAATGATCATATAGGATAACTTATATATCCTAATATCACTTTTTCGGGCAAAGACTCAACATCAAAACTGAAAAGAACAGACAATGACTCTTCTGTTTCACCACTCTCGCCACCCTGTCTGCCTCGCACCAAATAACGAGCATCACAAACGACTGACTTCTTCTTCTTCTGTGAGGTTTAACGGCGGTTCGCATTCAATACGTTGCATTAAAAGCACCCAACTGGACTATAGTATAAATCTGAGCTGACAAGGTAAAAAATATGTCCTTCTGCCCCTGAGCAAGGCAGTTAACCCACTGTTCCCCGGGCACTGAAGATGTGGATGTCAATTAAGGCAGCCCCCCACACCTCTCTGATACCGAGGGGTTGGGTTAAATGCGGAAGACACATTACATCTGAAGACATTCAGTTGTACAACTGGCTAGGTATTCCCCTTTCCCTTTTAAGCCGATCTGCTCCTGCACAATGCCAAAAGCCTGGGAGGATGAGACACCACCACTCAACACATCCTGGAACTCTTCTGAAGTCCAATCTCGTACACCCAAGTACTTCTCTGCAGCTGCCATCGCAACATCAATTTTCAATGATTTCCATTCTATTTATGCGGAACAGTTGAGGACCGTTGCTATGAACACTAAGAAGCCAACCTTAATGAAGCATATATCACTCGTAGGCATATCCCTCTGTGCTGGTAGAGATCTACTACTAAAAGCGATCCTCTCAGGATCCCTCAACCATTACCCACGCTCCTGTACTTTCTTCACTGCCTCAGCATACAACACCTTCTGCACGACTCTGACTCTGGTCACCTCAAACTGCTTATCTCGCACCGGAGACTTCAGATCCCCAGCAATATGGGTACCCTTACAGTTGACAAACAGTACTATTTCCACCAAGACTATACAATCCTCTGTACCATGCTCTCCTTGAAACTTCCCACATCTTGGAATCTCCCTCCTATACAGTGCATTTGAAAAGTATTCAGATCCCTTGACTTGGTTCCACATTTTGTTACATTACAGTCTTATTCTAAAAGGTATTAAATATATTTTTTTCCTCATCAATCTACACAATGTACCCCATAATGACAAATCAAAAACAGGTTTTTAGCAATGTTTGCAAATGTATTAAAAATACAAATATAACATTTACACATGTATTCAGCCTATCCTCAGTACTTTATTGAAGCACCTTTGGCAGCAATTACAGCCTCGAGTCTTCTTGGGTATGACGCTACAAGCTTGGCACACCTGTATTTGGTGAGTTTCTCCCATTCTTCTCTATAGATCCTCTCAAGCTCTGTCAGGTTGGATGGGGAGCGTCGCAGCACAGCTATATTCAGGTCTCTTGAGAGATGTTCGATCGGGTTCAAATTCAGGCTCTGGATGGGCCACTCAAAGACATCCAGAGACTTGTTCTCCACTGATTGTTCATTTTGGCCGGGCAGCCATTTTGGCCGGGCGGCCAGCTCTAAGAAGAGTCTTGGTGATTACAAACTTCTTCCCGCTCAGCCCAGTCAAAACTGTTCGCTGCCCTGGCCCCCCAATGGTGGAACAAACTCCCTCACGACGCCAGGACAGCGGAGTCAATCACCACCTTCCGGAGACACCTGAAACCCCACCTCTTTAAGGAATACCTAGGATAGGATAAGTAATCCCTCTCACCCCCCCCCCCTAAGTTTTAGATGCATTATTGTTAAGTGACTGTCCCACTGGATGTCATAAGGTGAATGGACCAATTTGTAAGTCGCTCTGGATAAGAGCGTCTGCTAAATGACTTAAATGTAAATGTAATGTTAAATGTTCTTCCATTTATTAAGAATGATGAAGGCCACTGTGTTCTTGGGGACCTCCAATGCTGCAGAAATGGTTTGGTACCCTTACCCAGTTCTGTGCCTCGACACAATCCTGTCTTGGAGCTCTGCGTACAATTCCTTCGACTTCATGGCCTGGTTTTTGAAATGCACTGTCAACTGTGGTGCGACCTAAATGTGTGTTCCAAATCATGTCCAATTAATTGAATTTACCACTGGTGTACTCCAATCAAGTTGTAGAAACATGTCTCAGGGATGATCAATGGAGTCAGGATGAACCTGAGCTCAATTTCAAGTCTCATAGCAAAGGGTCTGAATTTTTATGTACATAAGGTATTTCTGTTTTTTATTTCTATTACATAAGCAAAAACGTCTAAAAACATGTTTTTGCTTTGTCATTATAGGGTATTGTGTGTAGTTTGATGAGGAAAATAATAACTTAATTCATTTTAGAATAAGGCTGTAACGTAACAAAATGTGGAAAAAGTCAAAGGGTCTTGAAAACTTCCCGAATGCACTTCTGCAACATGACCTTAAACGTGGCACCTGACACACCGCAGCAGATTCAGCACAAAATCTCTAACAGGATAACTGAAATGTCATAACATGACTTTGTCAGATAAAGACTGATTGAAAACTCAAAAGGACAGACTTTGACACCTCTGTTTATCACCACACTCCCCACCAGGCTCAAATGATGGGTGTCACAAACATCAGGAATCTTCAACTTCAATTGCTCCACCTACCAGCTGACTTCATCAACCCTTTCCCTTATAAAATATATTTGAATAATTCCTCCTCAGGGAAAGTCTATGCTTATTGACCATGTACACAGTTTAGCTGATTTTATAGCGGGTGCAGCAAAATGCTTGTGTTACTAGATCCTCACAGTGCAGCAAAATGCTTGTGTTACTAGATCCTCACAGTGCAGCAAAATGCTTGTGTTACTAGATCCTCACAGTGCAGTAAAATGCTTGTGTTACTAGATCCTCACAGTGCAGCAAAATGCTTGTGTTACTAGATCCTCACAGTGCAGCAAAATGCTTGTGTTACTAGATCCTCACAGTGCAGCAAAATGCTTGTGTTACTAGATCCTCACAGTGCAGTAAAATGCTTGTGTTACTAGATCCTCACAGTGCAGCAAAATGCTTGTGTTACTAGATCCTCACAGTGCAGCAAAATGCTTGTGTTACTAGATCCTCACAGTGCAGCAAAATGCTTGTGTTACTAGATCCTAAAAGTGCAGTAAAATGCTTGTGTTACTATATCCTCACAGTGCAGTAAAATGCTTGTGTTACTAGATCCTCACAGTGCAGTAAAATGCTTGTGTTACTAGATCCTCACAGTGCAGTAAAATGCTTGTGTTACTAGATCCTCACAGTGCAGTAAAATGCTTGTGTTACTAGATCCTCACAGTGCAGTAAAATGCTTGTGTTACTAGATCCTCACAGTGCAGTAAAATGCTTGTGTTACTAGATCCTCACAGTGCAGTAAAATGATGCTTGTGTTACTAGATCCTCACAGTGCAGTAAAATGCTTGTGTTACTATATCCTCACAGTGCAGTAAAATGCTTGTGTTACTAGATCCTCACAGTGCAGTAAAATGCTTGTGTTACTAGATCCTCACAGTGCAGTAAAATGCTTGTGTTACTAGATCCTCACAGTGCAGTAAAATGCTTGTGTTACTAGATCCTCACAGTGCAGTAAAATGCTTGTGTTACTAGATCCTCACAGTGCAGTAAAATGCTTGTGTTACTAGATCCTCACAGTGCAGTAAAATGCTTGTGTTACTAGATCCTCACAGTGCAGTAAAATGCTTGTGTTACTAGATCCTCACAGTGCAGTAAAATGCTTGTGTTACTAGATCCTCACAGTGCAGTAAAATGCTTGTGTTACTAGATCCTCACAGTGCAGTAAAATGCTTGTGTTACTAGATCCTCACAGTGCAGTAAAATGTCAAACACAAATAAACAAAAACGAGAAATAAAAATAAAAAATGTCAGAACTAATCCAATAACAACCGAAATAATACTATCAGTAATCCAAATGCAATCTATGTGTATATACACCAAAAATATACACTAAGAATGACTTGTACAGCAGTAGATATATTACAGTGAGCTATGTCAAGAATCCAGTATATGAATACACAGTGTGAAAAACAGTATAAAATAAATGGTACGTGTCCTGGGTTTAATGTCTATATACTGTATACATGGGACAGCTGTGTTGACTGTGTGTGTGTGTGTGTGTATGTATGTGTGTGAGTGTGTGTTTGTGAGTATGGATGTGTGTGTGTGTATATGTGACTACAGGAGTCTGCTTGTGTATGAGGTGTGTGTGTATTTTGTATGTGACTATCTTTGTCTCTTACTACGTTTTTGACAATTTCCAATTATTATTACTCAATTCTATAGTTTGGGTAACACCAGTGATTTAAGTAAGAAGGTAATGTCACCTAAAACAATAATCTGGTTTCCATTACGTGGAACTGTAGTACCGAATATTGAGCTGATAAGCTAGCACCAACTTTCTGAAGGACCTAGCAGATTTGTTAAACAGGTTTCATATTTTGCCTAGTTGATATTACAGGGACAGTCAGTACAGAACATGTGTAACGGATGTCGTCTGGAGAGGTGCAGTGTGGTAAGTGTTCATGTCTTTTTTAATAAACAAACTGAACACTGGAACAAAACAATAAACTATGTGAACAAAACGAAACAGTACCGTGTGGCCCAAACACTCACATGGCAACAAACACCCACAAACCAAAAGTGAAACCCAGGCTACCTAAGTATGATTCTCAATCAGGGACAACAATGGACAGCTGCCTCTGATTGAGAACCATACTAGGCCGAACTCAAAAACAAAGGAACTAAGGGCAGGACATGACAACATGTGTCAATGCAACAGGTCAAAATGATCAAATTAGAAGAAAGGGGCTTTTGGATTCTTTACTTTAGAAAGTGCCTATTCCGCTTAACGTGACACTGTATCATCTGATGTGTCTGAAGTATGATTCTGTTTTTATCAAGACTTCCTGCCCAAGATGAAGTGAGATTAAGCTTAAGAAAATTTTAGGACTGACTAAGATGTAGCATAGTGAAAACTAAGTAAAGTGTTTTTCTTTTTTTCTTACAGGACTGATGAAAGCCCACTTCCAAATGTACCAATGATTCTGTATCTCTCCCTTTGAAAGGCTTCCTGAGGCAGGTGCCTTAGGAGAGCAGTTATTGAGACTGTGTACTTTACAGTTTAAAGGTACCCTGATCCGGCTGTTTAGGGAGTTCCCAAATGAAATAAGGCCTGGCCATTTTGTTTGTTTTTACCCTACATTTTACCACACACGCCAGCACCCACACATAAACCCACCTGTTATGAATATTTGTTAGTGGTGTTAATACTGTGTTTCATTTATTGTGTGGGGTTTAATATGGTTGTATTGGGGTTTTCACAGGCTAGAAAGGATGCACCTTAAAGGGCACACAAAGGACATTTTCTGAAGTATCTATTGTCCGGGTTTTGCTTGCCCATATGTAAAGTCTCTTGATAAGAAATATACTGGGGGGCCTCCGGGGCGGCACACAATTGGCCAGCGTCATCCAGGTTAGGGTAGAGTTTGGCTGATGGGGGCTTTACTTGGCTCTTTGTGCTCTAGCGACTCCTTGTGCTGGGCCGGGCGCCTGCAGGCTGACCTCGGTTGTCAGGTGTACAGTGTTTCCTCCAACACATTGGTGGCGGGGGTTAAGAAGCGCAGTTTTGCAGGTCATGTTTCGGGGGACGCATGACTCGACCATGACTTCGCCTCCTGAGCCAGTTGGGGAGTTGCAGCGATGAGACAAGATCATATTGTGGAGAAAAAGGGGATAAAATATTTAAAAAACACTCTAGGTGTGTCCAAACATTTGACTGGTACTGTATATATACTGAAAAACCCAGCGTAAACCTGGTACAACATTTTTTTGAAATGTTAGAAATGTCTTTAAATAATGAGTCTGAAATACAGGGAAAGAAAAGGGAAAGAAACACTCACTTAATGGGGTTGAATGACCTCTGTCCTCTGTATAAATGTAATATGTACACACTGATAATTAGGAAGAAGATTATAATTTATCAGTAGTCATATGTGTGATTCGGACCAGGAGAAGGAGAGAGAGAGAGAGCGCTGCCCCGGCAGTGTTGTATTTTTTGGGATGCACGATATGAGTCATGTGTCAAAAGGGAAGAAGTGTATGTTATCCCTTTAACCCCCTGACCCTGTAACTCTGTGGTGAGATCGCCAAGATGATAAGGGAGCCAATTTAAAAAATGGTTTCAACTGTGTGTTGTTATTCTCTTTGACATTTGTGACCCGATTCAGGAAACTAGGCGTATGTCGCAAGTCACGATTTCACAGGAAAGCTGTTTGAACGTAAAATATATTTAGCAAAATATGTTTTTTGGCACGGATGCCTCCTCGAACATGTGAACTTTCATGTGCCTTAATATCAAATGTGTATGCCATCTGTAAATACGATTAAAATGGTTAAATCACGAGCCTAGTTGGTTTAGCCACAGAAAAAGGGGGGCAACCTTCCCACTAGCCATGACTGGCGGAGATAATGAGTGGGCTGGACATGCTGAGAGATGAAAGAGGAGGAAGGGAAGCGCTACTAAGGTACACAATAGTGCATTTTGGTAGATAGAAGGTGTAAAAGGGGTAAATTGGTCATCAAAAATAAAGGAAGACCAAGGCACTCTTCATCTAATTAATTAAAATGCCTTTATTAGTATGGCATGTTCAATAGAAACAACGTTTTTTGTCGGCTGCATGGCCTTCATCAGGGAGTACAAAAAAAGGAATACAATGTCCTCTTTTGAACAGCTTTTCCAATTAGCCCTAATTGGAAGAGGGAGTGGTTACAAAATTAATTGGACACACCTAGTAAGCAATACTATACACATTAAAAGGTTAAATACTGTAGCTATGTTATCATAAAAATACAACTCCAAGTATCTAGAAGTATTAGAACACCAAAAGGTAGTTCTAACCTTAAATATGACTGTGAGAAGTGTCAAGAATAAGAAAGCAATATATTCCATAGTACACTAGAACACAGCAAAACATGAATAACAACAGTCTAAACATAGCTGAGGGCAATTGAGCAAAATGTCCACTAGATGACGGCACATAGACCCATCACATCCCTACAGGAAGGGTGAGAAATCCATATTGTCATTTAAACCAGGGTATTTAGTGGCCTGTAGTTTGTAAATTAAAAACTTTCTCTTTGGTTTAACTGTTTAAAACTGTCCCCTTTTCAAATCAAATCAAATCAAATTGTATTTGTCACATACACATGGTTAGCAGATGTTCATGCGAGTGTAGCGAAATGCTTGTGCTTCTAGTTCCGACAATGCAGTGATAACCAACAAGTAATCTAACTAACAATTCCAAAAGGATAAAGAATATGTACATAAGGATATATGAATGAGTGATGGTACAGAGCAGCATACAGTAGATGGTATCGAGTACAGTATATACATATGAGATGAGTATGTAGACAAAGTAAACAAAGTGGCATAGTTAAAGTGGCTAGTGATACATGTATTACATAAGGATGCAGTCGATGATGTAGAGTACAGTATATACGTATGCATATGAGATGAATAATGTAGGGTAAGTAACATTATATAAGGTAGCATTGTTTAAAGTGGCTAGTGATATATTTACATCATTTCCCATCAATTCCCATTATTAAAGTGGCTGGAGTTGGGTCAGTGTCAATGACAGTGTGTTGGCAGCAGCCACTCAATGTTAGTGGTGGCTGTTTAACAGTCTGATGGCCTTGAGATAGAAGCTGTTTTTCAGTCTCTCGGTCCCAGCTTTGATGCACCTGTACTGACCTCGCCTTCTGGATGATAGCGGGGTGAACAGGCAGTGGTTCAGGTGGTTGATGTCCTTGATGATCTTTATGGCCTTCCTGTAACATCGGGGGGTGTAGGTGTCCTGGAGGGCAGGTAGTTTGCCCCCGGTGATGCGTTGTGCAGACCTCACTACCCTCTGGAGAGCCTTACGGTTGAGGGCGGAGCAGTTGCCGTACCAGGCGGTGATACAGCCCGCCAGGATGCTCTCGATTGTGCATCTGTCGAAGTTTGTGAGTGCTTTTGGTGACAAGCCGAATTTCTTCAGCCTCCTGAGGTTGAAGAGGCGCTGCTGCGCCTTCTTCACGACGCTGTCAGTGTGAGTGGACCAATTCAGTTTGTCTGTGATGTGTATGCCGAGGAACTTAAAACTTGCTACCCTCTCCACTACTGTTCCATCGATGTGGATAGGGGGGTGTTCCCTCTGCTGTTTCCTGAAGTCCACAATCATCTCCTTAGTTTTGTTGACGTTGAGTGTGAGGTTATTTTCCTGACACCACACTCCGAGCGCCCTCACCTCCTCCCTGTAGGCCGTCTCGTCGTTGTTGGTAATCAAGCCTACCACTGTTGTGTCGTCCGCAAACTTGATGATTGATTTGGAGGCGTGCGTGGCCACGCAGTCGTGGGTGAACAGGGAGTACAGGAGAGGGCTCAGAACGCACCCTTGTGGGGCCCCCATGTTGAGGATCAGCGGGGAGGAGATGTTGTTGCCTACCCTCACCACCTGGGGGCGGCCCGTCAGGAAGTCCAGTACCCAGTTGCACAGGGCGGGGTCGAGACCCAGGGTCTCGAGCTTGATGACGAGCTTGGAGGGCACTATGGTGTTGAATGCCGAGCTGTAGTCGATGAACAGCATTCTCACATAGGTATTCCTCTTGTCCAGGTGGGTTAGGGCAGTGTGCAGTGTGGTTGAGATTGCATCGTCTGTGGACCTATTTGGGCGGTAAGCAAATTGGAGTGGGTCTAGGGTGTCAGAGGTGGGCAAACTATGGTCCTTGACAATGGGTTCTAAAATTTGACAGAGGACGGAAGGAGCATTTGGAGGGAGTGTTTGGGCTACACTAAAGCATTAAATGTAGCTTTCTAGCACAGCAAGAACAGGAACAATGGTGGTAACTCTTTCAAATGTGAAAAATAGCAGACTGGTATCAGTTGATAAATTTGTCCGTAAACATACAAGATATGGTCATTTACATACTATGCTACTGGGAGGAGGCTGGGGATAGATTAAAATAACATACGCCTGCAGATTTATCAAGATTAACACTGTTTTTAATAAGTCTTACTCACCTCGGCTGCAGTGAAAGAAATCAACATTTATTGAACAATGGAATCACTTTCAACATTCAAAACATATTATTACACAACGGGCAAAACTCAAGTTATTTATCTGCCTGGGAAACAAAACATCCTGGTCCGTGACTGGGCTTGGTTTCTTCTTGTAGTCCATGATTGACTGTAGAAACCCTACACATGCCTCTTGTGTCTGAGACATAGGCTGTATTGAATTCCACCTTGTCAGCTGAAAATTTAAATGTAAATTAAGAGCGATGTGCGGTGTGCCCATTACCCGGGCTGTGCGTAAATGGACCTTCTGCACAATCAAAAGACAGTCACCCTCAAACTTTCCATATGCATTTTTTCATAACACAGCAGAAAAACTCACCATTTCAGTGGGAACAGTGTTGTTGGTCTCAGAGCAAGTGCATCAAAGTCTGAGTTAGTTTTGTTGTAGGCACACCGCTAACTAGATCTGAGGTGTTGGTCACATCCGTTGGATCTGTGATGGGCTTTGTTGATTTTCCTCCTTTTCTGCAACCAGTAATCCGGGTCAAACAACATCAATGTAACAGTATAATTTTAAGCCGTCCCCTCGCCATTCAGTTTAAGAGACTTGAACCTTCTGCACACATCGACAACAGTCACCCTCGAAGCATCGTCAGCTCCAATTGCAGCTCCTTCGGTGCTGACCCATCGCTCACAGAACCGACGGCAAAATTCTCTTGCAGATCGTCAAGTGATTTGCACTACTTCAATTTCGGTCTCAGAGCAAGTGACGGGAAATGTGCGAAATTTGAAACATTTGCCTGGAGAATAAAACCAGCTTGGATTTGAAGGCTCTCACATTTGTGTACATCCGTTGTGCACAAACTGATCTTTCCCCTTTTGACCTTCCTCCTTCAGCAACCAGTAAAATATGTCAACAGCATCAATGTAACAATAATTTTAAACTCAGCTCCCTCGAAGACCGCATGTTTTCGTTGCAGGCCGTGTCAGTGGCACTGTCTTGTCCTCAAAACAGTCAAAAAGTTATTTAGTCTGCCTGGGAAAGACATCCTGGTCCGCAGACTGGGCTTGGTTTCTTCTTGGTCTCAGAGATTGACTGTAGACCCTGCCAAACGCTATTTAGTGTCTGAGCCATTGAATTGAGATTCCACTTTGTCACATCTGTACTGACGCTTAGCTTGTTTAATGGCCATGCGGAGGGAATAGCTGCATTGTTTATATTCTGTCATGTTTCCGGTCACCTTGCCCTGATTAAAAGCAGTGGTTCGCGCTTTCAGTTTCACGCGAATGCTGCCATCAATCCACGGTTTCTGGTTAGGGAATGTTTTTATCGTTGCTATGGGAACGACATCTTCGACGCACATTCTAATGAACTCGCACACCGAATCAGCGTATTCGTCAATATTTTTATCTGACACAATCCGAAACATGTCCCAGTCCACGTGATGGAAGCAGTCTTGGAGTGTGGAGTCAGCTTGGTCTGACCAGCGTTGGACAGACCTCAGCGTGGGAGCCTCTTGTTTTAGTTTATGCCTGTAGGCAGGGATCAGTAAAATTGAGTCGTGGTCAGCTTTTCCAAAAGGGGGGTGGGGCAGGGCCTTATATGCGTTGCGGAAGTTAGAGTAACAATGATCCAAGGTTTTACCACCCCTGGTTGCGCAACTGATATGCTGATAAAATTTAGGGAGTCTTGTTTTCAAATTAGCTTTGTTAAAATCCCCAGCTACAATGAATGCAGCCTCCGGATAAATGGTTTCCAGTTTGCAAAGATTTAAATAAAGTTCGTTCAGAGCCATCGATGTGTCTGCTTGGGGGGATATATATGGCTGTGATTATAATCAAAGAGAATTCTCTTGGAAGATAATGCGGTCTACATTTGATTGTGAGGAATTCTAAATCAGGTGAACAGAAGGATTTGAGTTCCTGTATGTTTCCTTCATCACACCATGTCTCGTTAGTCATGAGGCATACGCCCCCGCCACTCTTCTTACCAGAAAGATGTTTGTTTCTGTCGGCGCGATGCGTGGAGAAACCCGTTGGCTGCACCGCATCGGATAGCGTCTCTCCAGTGAGCCATGTTTCCGTGAAGCAGAGAACGTTGCAGTCTCTGATGTCCCTCTGGAATGCCACCCTTGCTCGGATTTCATCAACCTTGTTGTCAAGAGACTGGACATTGGCAAGAAGAATGCTGGGGAGTGGTGCGCGATGTGCCCTTTTTCGGAGTCTGACCAGAAGACCGCCTCGTTTCCCTCTTTTTCGGAGTCGTTTTCTTGGGTCGCTGCATGCGATCCATTCCGTTGTCCTGTTTGTAAGACAGAACACAGGATCCGCGTCGCAGAAAACATATTCTTGGTCGCACTGATGGTGAGTTGACGCTGATCTTATATTCAGTAGTTCTTCTCGACTGTATGTAATGAAACCTAAGATGACCTGGGGTACTAATGTAAGAAATAACACGTAAAAAAACAAAAAACTGCATAGTTTCCTAGGAACGCGAAGCGAGGCGGCCATCTCTGTCGGCGCCGGAAGTACTAATAGAGTCCGGAATTTGATCAATACCCATAGCTTGTATGGAGTCAGGGTTGCCATGGTGTAGGGACTTGTAATGCCTTGCCATGGGGTGGTCTTCATTGCCTACCCATATTGCGTACTTGTGTTCCGCTAAGCGGTCTTGAGTGGTTTTACAGTTAATGAAATGCTTGACGTAATACTCCATCTTGGAAGCTGTGTCAACAAAATACTTCTTCTGTGCAATATTACTGCAATGGTTGCAATGGCTACATTTAAAAGAGCCCTTGGGTTTGTGGTCAAGACAAGTTTTTTGAGAGTCACCCGGAAGATAACTGTGGACTAATTTGTCATTTAGGGTAGGACATCTCTTAAAGCTTACTGGTGGCTCGCGAAAGACTTGGCGTAGTAGCGTATCACTTTGGATGATTCACCAATTAATTTTAATGATTCTATTAATGTTCTCTGCTTCAATGCTGTATTTTGTAACAAAATACACTCTCTCTGATGTATCACGAGGCACTCCCCTTCGCAACAAGTTCTCTCTGTCAAGTAATCCAGCCCTTATATCGGCAACTTTCAGGACCTGAACGCTGTAGCCCCGATTCAAGAAGCGATTCTCCAATTCAGCAGATTTGACACTGTAATCTGTTTCCTGATCACAAATTCTGCAGGCTCTTTGGAATTTGCCATATGGAATATTCTCCTTTAGCCTTTTGGCGTGAAAGCTGTCTGCCCTCAGAATGGTATTCCCATCTGTAGGCTTCCTAAAGATTGATGTGTGCAAACAACCTTTGTCATGTTTACTAATGTTGAGGTCCAAAAAATGAATGTTATCCTTGCTGTACTCCATAGTTAGTTTGATGTTAGGGTTAATGTTGTTAAGGTATTGGTGGAAGGAAATAAATTAATCTTCTAAGCCGGACCAGAACAGGCAAACATCATCAATATAGCGTCCCCACCATATAATCCGGTCAAAGAATGAAAATGAAGTCATTTTCCCATATACTCAAGTACAAATCAGCGTAGGAAGGGCTGTAGTAGCTCCCATGGCACACCCTTTGACCTGTTTAGAAATATGGTCCTGAAAGATAAAGATGATATGATTAAGAGTCCATTCAGTCAGTGAGACAATGAATTCTGTAGGAGGCATCTCAGTTTCAGGTCGGGTACTCAATAAATGGTGCATAGCTGCCAAACCTTGTTCATGCTCAATGGTGGTGTATAGAGACTCCACATCCATGGGGACTAAAAAGGAAGCTGTACCTATATTGTTCAATTCCCTCATTTTGTTCAACACATCTGTGGTATCTTGAAGATGGGCAGGGAGTGACGTCAGAAAAGGCTTAATAAAGTAATCAATGTACTTAGAGATGGGCTCTGTCAGACTTTCATTACCACTAATGACTGGTCTGATGAGGGATTTTCAAGATTTTTGTTGACTTTTGGAAGAAGGTAAAAAGAAGCCATACTGCCATTGAAAAGAAATCTGAACTCATTGTCTGAAATGTAGCCATTCTCCTTTGCTTCTGTGAGGATCCCTTTCAATTCAGAAAGGATCCCTTTCAGAAGCCTACCTTTTAGGGTTGAAGGTAAGAGATTGGTAGAATTCATCATTGTCTAATTGACGGTAGGCTTCTGTCACATATTGGTCTTTACTCCACACTACTGTAGCACCACCTTTGTGGTGTTATGCTCTCCACATTCTGGAGGATCGATTTTAGAAATAGGTGAATTTGAGTATGATAGCTAAGGATATGGAGAAAACACCAGTCTGGATTACATCATCAAACTAAGGGCATTTATTAATGGCATCAGACAGGAGACGCATCCAACCATGATGTATACTGGTAAGATAGTCTAGCTAGCTACATTTTCAGATAATACACATTTCTAATTTTGACAGAAAGTGGTTTCATTTTAAGTGTACTGTTAACGTTAGCTAACGTTAGCTGGCTGGGTAGCTAGTTAACGTTAGCTGGCTGGGCTGCTAGCTAAATTTGTGCATAGTTTTTTTCTTTGTATCTCAGACACATTTGCTTGACTGGTTAAAGCCATAGAACCTGGTTAGTTAGCTACTTGCAGATTCATGCAGGGTAGTAACATCATGAGTTGTGATTATGGTCCATTGTTTAGCTAGCTATCTAATGTAAACTCGTACATCGCCTTGGTCCGTACAATTGCCCTTATTTTAGCGCCCCAAAAACGTAATACTTCCAGATCAACCGTAATGTCAATACCATTGTAAAGCACAATTTCTCCCCTTTCCAACAGAATCAATTACATGACCTAAACGCTGCCCGTTTCTGTATAATTCAAGCAGGCAATGAGCCCTGTCGTGTCTTTTTAAAAATGATTGGTGGGGAAGCGAAACTAATGCGTGATAGTGAGAAGGAGAGATGTTGTGTGGAAAAATTGCTTTTTTTCACTCGATCTGTCCAACTTATCACCTATTCGCCTCTAGAATGTAAATAAAACATTATAAAGAGTTTATACAATGTTTCATTACATACCTATTTGAAGGTGTGTCGAATTTTAATCAGGTTTTTAGGACGGTGCTAAAGTGATCTTAGAAGTAAACAGCGGCTTTGAGAATGATGATCGCATGCAATGATGACGCAAAAAAATGACTAGGTATCCCCCCTTACCCCCGTCACTGTCCATTTCTTGTTTTTAAAGGATGATAGAAGTGCTACACCTGGTGGAGAGAGATTGTAGGACAGAAACAGTTGCTTTATGCGTGCTGTACGTTACGATATGACACGTCAAGATGTAACGGAGGGTCAGTTTTTAAAACTTTTCTCCAATACTATAGAGCCATTACCATGTCGATCAACGCTTGAATAGAAACCTAGTTTACACGCCCGATTTTGATGTCAACACAGTCGCTACAGTCCCATTCGTTTTTTTGTAGCCTCGTATGAATGTTGCGGTTGCGCACATTTGTACAGAATATGGTGAGTTTACGTTAGCTAGCTACATGTCTTAACAAAAGACTTAAATTTTTACAAAGTATTTTCTTTTCACGTTAGTGTACTGTTAGCTAGCTAGCTAACTTTAGCTGGCTGGCTCGCTATCTAACGTTACGTCATGCGTTGGGGATTCAGTGTTTACCTAGCTACCTATCTATCTACATTTCTTAACAAAAGACTCTCATCCTAGTGTGCCAGAATCCAAAATAACTGATTAATTTTTGAATGCTCAACACCCATTGAATATGTCCTGTGTCAGTAAATGTTGGCAACAAAGCGTAATTCAATTGTTGCCAGCAGCACAGTTACAGTCACCAACGCTCTGAACAACATGAAAACTGCCTAACCAGCTCTGCTAGAAGGAGTAAAATGGTCAGAGTGGGGTGTTCTCTCATTATGTGTCTGGAAGTAGCTAGCCAATGTTAGCCAGTTAGCTTGGGTGCTTGACTGTTGGTCGGAGCTTTCAGAACAACCCTTACTTACGCTAACCCCATTCCGTACAAATGTGCGCAACCACGACATTCAAACGAGGCTGCAAAGAAAACAAATGGGACTGTAGCGACTATGTTAATATCAAAATCTGGGGTGTGAACTAGGTTTCTTTTCAAGCGTTGATTGACATGGTAATGGCTCTATAGTATTGGAGAAAAGTTGAAAAAACTGACCAGATCGAGTGAAAAAAGCCGTTTCCCCACACAACACCTCTCCTTCTCACAATCACACAATAGGTTTAGCTTCCCCACTCACCATTTAAACAAAGACCCAATGGAGCTCATTCCCTTCTTGAATCATGCAGAGATGGGCATCATGATGGTCTCGTCATTGATTCTGTTGGAAAGGGGAGAAATGGTGCTTTACAATGGTATTGATGGAAGTATTACGTTTTTGGGGCACTAAAATAAGATCAATTGTACGGACCAGCGCGATGTACAAAAGTGAGTTAGTTTACGTGCTCTGATCGCGAAACACTCTGAATTTACGAATGGACAATCTGACAGCACAGTTGCAGTCACCAACGCTCTGGATAACATAACAGCCTAACCAGCTCTGCTAGTGCGAGTAATGTTCAGTGAGCTGTTCTCTCTCTCTCTCTCTTAGATGTCTGGAAGTAGCTGGCAAGTTAGTACAGAACGCAAGGGCAACCCTTAAAGATGTGGGTGGGGCTAAGGCTTAAGAGTGTGTGAACAATGCTGAATGGGTGTAGACAAAGAAGGGCTCTCCAATTGTTGTATCAAAACATTGAAAGACGGTTTAATCAAAAGTGAGTTCGATCATCTTTCAAAGCAAAATTATTTTCCCATTGTTTCCTCAAATGCAATTTATGATATACCATTTTGTAGCTCTGAGTCTCTACTTGTATATAATGTAAAAGCAGAAATTCAAATGTTGCTACATAAGACCGAATCCAAGTGGTGAGTCACATTTGTCTTAGATATTTGTATTAAGAATATTGGTAGTAGTAATATTTTGTCATACAGTTAATATTTTTCTGGATTTCCTGAATCAGAAATGCCCTGAACACACTCTCTCCCTCTCTCTCTCCCTCCCTCTCTATTTATTTGGGGGTATCATTAAAAATGCATTGAGATACCGATCTGTCATTAACATGCCACTCGCGTCATAAGCTCCAGCTGAAATGTTATTGCCAGAATCCATAAATTAAATGATGTAATGAAGCATATGTGTAACTGTATGAAGGGAAGGTCTTAAGTTAAAACATTCTACTGCAATGGTTTAATAGGTAAGAGCTATGGAAACAATCTGATTCTACAGATCCCTTGTGTGTATTTTAGATTGTACAACCCAGAGTGAAAGGTTTGAAAGAATGAAGTGTCTGGTTTTATATGTTGATTTTGCTTACTTCATAGAAGAACCTCATTTTGATAGAAGCTATAATCTAATGATTACCTGAAAATTGAACGATAATTATCACAGAGTGATAAGAGGGGGGAATGTGAAGGAACATTATGTGCTTTTCTAATAACCAATTAGACTAGGTTCATGAAAGTGACTGAATGATCATGAGTGGGAGGAATCCTCAGTATTAGTACAAGCAATTAGGCAGTACACCCAGAACATTGTTTTGAGAATGGAAAGGGATATCTCAGTTTCAAGGTCTCAGCTGGGAGAGAAGAAGCCTCGTGAGCTATTGGTCGGTTACATGCATGAACCAAAAGTTAATGATGAAATAATTATGAATAATGAATAATGTAAATCATGCAACTTGTCTGTCTTTTGAGTTAATAATATGACCTGAATTGTTTCAATGTGTACATATTGGATTACATGATGTGGCTTACTTTCTGTGATGCCTTGGATAGAACAACTGTCTGAGATATACAGTAATTAAACAATAGTAGTCCTAATACTAAATAAATTGTGAGAAATGGCTTGACATCCACTGTGCGGAGGTGGCAGAGATGATGGATTGCTGAAAAAGAATGAGAGAGACATAACATAAAACTTATATTTCAACTGATGATTTCTGCAGCTATTGAAATAGATATGTAGAAATATGATTTCACAACAGATTGTATGTGTTATTTACCAAAACAATGTGTTTATGTTTCTCTGTTAATTTTTCTGAATGGCTGTCCCATTTACTTTTTGAATGAGTGTCAGTCAACGCTGACTCAGTGTGTTTGGTGACTGGTGATGCAATGCATTTCCGCGATGTCTCCATACTGCTGTACTCTTTGTTGCTACTTGCCAGACCATTTCACTTTTAACTCTTTATAACAATTTAATCAGAAGTCAGGGCATTCATACTTCTTGCACTTCGCCGTGCAGCACAGTGCTGTTGTGAAGGAGGTTGTCAAGGAAGTATGTTTGTGTTTATACAGGTCCTCCCTCACTCACCTGCAGTCAACCAATCATGTCAATGCGGAGCTATACGTAGCCCTACACACTGTTAAAAAACTTGAGGCACACGGCAATGTGCTACGGAGCTGAAATTGGCTCCAGAGGCTCCGCAATTGCGCCACACTATCCATAAATTGTGTCACACCATCCATACGGCGCCCAATCAGCCTACTTTTCCAACATGATTGAGGAGAATTAAAAACAATACATTTATTTTTGATACTGTTGCAAAGCTAACTAAAAATCACATTCTCCAAGTGAGGATGACCTTCACTTCAGCAGTGATCAATTGACGAAAAGATCATGATCATTATAAAACAAATGACAGACTCCTCTTACAGGAGTTTCTCCAAAACTCAGTTGTCATGAGTCTGCATAAAACAGCCAGGAACTAGGATCAATGGAGACACACAAGTTTTTTAAATCCTGTATCTCTCAACACATTCACAAAAATAGTAATGGCCTCTAAACCCTCCAGCTGCCTACTGGACCGTAATCCAACGGAACTACTGAAAGAGATACTTCTTGTGCTTTGCCCTCCTATGTTGAACGTAATAAATGGCTCCCTATTCTCCAGATGTTTACCAAACTCACTTAAAGTGGCAGTAATAAAGCCTCTCCTGAAAAAGCCAAACCTTGACCCGGAAAATTTAAAAAACGATTGGCCTATGTTGAATCTCCCATTTCTCTCAAACTTTATAGAAAAAGCTGTTGCGTGACATTTCTGTCATGTATTGTATTGTCATGTCTTGTCCCTGTGCTTTCTCTTCTCTTCGTTTCCCCCTGCTGGTCGTATTAGGTTTCTTTCTCTCTCTTTATCCCTCTCTCTCTATCGTTCTGTTCCTGCTTCCAGCTGTTCCTCATTCTCCTAACGACCTCGTTTACTCTTTCACACCTGTCCCCTATTTTGCCCTCTGATTAAGTCTCTATTTCTCTCTCTGTTTCTGCTTCTGTCCTTGTCGGATTCTTGTTTGCGTTGCCTTTGTTCCGTCCTGTTGTATTCTGCCTCGTCATCAGATACTGCGTGTGAGCAGGTGTCTCTATCCTCTACGGCCCGCGCCTACCCGAAGGGACCTGCAGTCTGTTGCCGCTAGCCCTGCAACTCTCCTCAACAACTAGAAGGGGGACTCTCCTGTTAAACTAGAGGATTTGTGTTTTCCCTGTTTGGACTTCCCCTGTAATGATTGAGGATTTATGTTTTCCCTGTTTGGACATTAAAAGACTCTGTTTCTGTTATATCGCTTTTGGGTCCTCACTCACCTGCATAACAGAAGAATCCGACCAAGAATGGACCCAGCGATTTCGGATTCTCTCTACTCAGCCGTCGAGTTCCAGGGAGCGATGCTAGGCAGACACGAACAGGAATTGTCTGCTGCTCGACATGCCGTTGAGACCCTGGCCGCCCAAGTCTCCGGCCTCTCGGAGGATATTCACAATCTCCGCCTCAATCCACCGGTTACCTCCTGGGCTTCCAGGTCTCCGGAGCCCAGAATTAATAACCCACCGTGTTACTCAGGGGGAGCCCACTGAATGTCGCTCGTTCCTTACCCAGTGTGATATTGTGTTCTCTCTCCAGCCCAACACGTACTCCAGGGGTACTGCTCGTATCGCCTACGTCATATCTCTCCTTACTGGACGGGCTCGTGAGTGGGGCACGGCAATCTGGGAGGCAAGGGCTGAGTGTACTAACCAGTATCAGAACTTTAAGGAGGAGATGATACGGGTTTTTGATCGTTCTGTTTTTGGGAAAGAAGCTTCCTGGGCCCTGTCAATCCCTATGTCAAGGTAATCGATCCATAACGGATTACTCTATAGAGTTTCGCACTCTTGCTGCCTCCAGTGACTGGAACGAGCTGGCGTTGCTCGCTCGTTTTCTGGAGGGTCTCCAGGCTGAGGTAAAGGATGAGATTCTCTCCCGGGAGGTTCCTTCCAGCGTGGATTCTTTGATTGAACTCGCTATTCGCATAGAACGACGGGTAGATCTCAGTCACCGAGCTCATGGAAGAGAGCTCGCGTTAACAGTGTCCCCCCCTCTCCGCATCTCTACCATCTCCCCCCACTGGCTCAGGTGTTGAGCCCATGTAGCTG
Organism: Oncorhynchus gorbuscha; assembly: GCF_021184085.1. NCBI lineage: Eukaryota > Metazoa > Chordata > Actinopteri > Salmoniformes > Salmonidae > Oncorhynchus > Oncorhynchus gorbuscha. The sequence goes on along the minus strand of NC_060182.1, from coordinate 20,551,741 downwards.
AGGGGGTATTCACATCTCGACTAAGGAGAGGGAACGGAGAATCACCAACCGCCTCTGTCTCTATTGCGGTTCCGCTGGTCATTTTGTCATTTCATGTCCAGTAAAAGGCCAGAGCTCATCAATAAGCGGAGGGCTACTGGTGAGCGCTACTACTCTGGTCTCTCCGTCAAGTTCCTGTACTACCTTGTCGGTCCATCTACGCTGGACCGGTTCGGCAGCTTCCTGCAGTGCATTAATAGACTCTGGGGCGGAAGGCTGTCTTATGGACGAAGCCTGGGCTCGGGAACATGACATTCCTCTCAGGCAGTTAGGGGAGCCCACGGCTATGTTCGCCTTGGATGGTAGTCCTCTCCCCAGGATTCAGCGTGAAACGCTACCTTTAACCCTCACTGTCTCTGGTAATCATAGTGAAACCATTTCTTTTTTGATTTTTTGTTCACCTTTTACACCTGTTGTTTTGGGCCATCCCTGGCTAGTGTGTCATAATCCTTCTATTAATTGGTCTAGTAATTCTATCCTCTCCTGGAACGTCTCTTGTCATGTTAAGTGTTTAGTGTCTGCTATCCCTCCTGTTTCTTCTGCCCCCTCTTCACAGGAGGAGCCTGGTGATTTGACAGGGGTGCCGGAGGAATATCATGATCTGCGCACTGTCTTCAGTCGGTCCAGGGCCACCTCCCTTCCTCCTCACCGGTCGTATGATTGTTGTATTGATCTCCTTCCGGGTACCACTCCCCCACGGGGTAGACCCGACTCTCTGTCGACTACCGAACGTAAGGCTCTCGAAGATTATTTGTCTGTAGCTCTCGACGCCGGTAACGTGGTCCCTTCCTCCTCTCCCGCCGAAGCGGGGTTCTTTTTGTTAAGGAAGAGGACGGGACCCTGCGCCCCTGCGTGGATTATCGAGGCTGAATGACATAACGGTTAAGAATCGTTATCCGCTTCCCCTTATGTCTTCAGTTTTCGAGATTCTGCAGGGAGCCAGGTTCTTTACTAAGTTGGACCTTCGTAACGCTTACCATCTCGTGCGCATCAGGGAGGGGGACGAGTGGAAAACGGCGTTTAACACTCCGTTAGGGCATTTTGAATACCGGGTTCTGCCGTTCGGTCTCGCTAATGCTCCAGCTGTCTTTCAGGCATTAGTGAATGATGTACTGAGTGACATGCTGAACATCTTTGTTTTCGTTTACCTTGACGATATCCTGATTTTTTTCACCGTCACTCCAGATTCATGTTCAGCACGTTCGACGTGTCCTCCAGCGCCTTTTAGAGAATTGTCTTTATGTGAAGGCTGAGAAGTGCGCTTTTCATGTCTCCTCTGTCACATTTCTCGGTTCTGTTATTTCCGCTGAAGGCATTCAGATGGATCCCGCTAGGGTCCATGCTGTCAGCGATTGGCCCGTCCCTAAGTCACGTGTCGAACTGCAGCGCTTTCTCGGTTTCGCGAATTTCTATCGGCGTTTCATTCGTAATTTCGGTCAAGTGGCAGCTCCTCTCACAGCCCTTACTTCTGTTAAGATGTGCTTTAAGTGGTCCGTTTCCGCCCAGGGAGCTTTTGATCTCCTCAAGAAGCGTTTTACATCCGCTCCTATCCTTGTTACACCTGACGTCACTAAACAGTTCATTGTCGAGGTTGACGCGTCAGAGGTGGGCGTGGGAGCCATTCTGTCCCAGCGCTCCCATTCTGACGATAAGGTCCACCCTTGCGCGTATTATTCTCATCGCCTGTCGCCGTCGGAACGTAACTATGATGTGGCAAACCGCGAACTGCTCGCCATCCGCTTAGCCCTAGGCGAATGGCGACAGTGGTTGGAGGGGACGACCGTTCCTTTTGTCGTTTGGACTGACCATAAGAACCTTGAGTACATCCGTTCTGCCAAACGACTTAATGCGCGTCAGGCTCGTTGGGCGCTGTATTTCGCTCGTTTCGAGTTCGTTATTTCTTATCGTCCGGGCTCAAGGAACACCAAGCCTGATGCTTTATCCCGTCTCTTCAGTTCTTCAGTAGCCTCCACCGACCCCGAGGGGAGATTCCCTGAGGGGCGTGTTGTCGGGTTGACTGTCTGGGGAATTGAGAGGCAGGTAAAGCAAGCACTCACTCACACTCCGTCTCCGCGCGCTTGTCCTAGGAACCTTCTTTTCGTTCCCGTTCCTACTCGTCTGGCCGTTCTTCAGTGGGCTCACTCTGCCAAGTTAGCCGGCCACCTCGGCGTTCGGGGTACGCTTGCTTCTATTCGCCAGCGTTTTTGGTGGCCCACTCAGGAGCTTGACACGCGTCGTTTCGTGGCTGCTTGTTCGGACTGCGCGCAGACTAAGTCCGGTAACTCTCTTCCTGGTCCTGCTCCTGGCCTTGCTGTGTCTCAGTCTGTCCCCAGCCACCGCATCTCTCCTGCCCTTGCTGTGTCTCAGTCTGTCCCCTGCCACCGCATCTTTCCTGCCCTTGCTGTGTCTCAGTCCGTCCCCAGCCACCGCATCTCTCCTGGTCCTGCTCCTGCACTTGCTGTGTCTCAGTCTGTCCTCAGCCACCGCCTCTCTCCTGTTCCTGGTCTTAGCCTTGCTGTGTCTCAGTCTGTCCCAAGTTGTTACTCTCCTGGCCTGTTTGGTCCTGATTGCTCAAACTCTTACAGTTCTCTACCCGTGTCTCATTTTTATTATAATAATTGCACTAAGATTCCCTCTTCATCGTTTCCCGGTACGGTCCTGAGGAGAGGAGTTGGGTTCCATCTTGGGACGTGCTGGACCGTTCGCTGATCGATGATTTCCTCCGTTGCCGCCAGGTTTCCTCCTCGAGTGCGCCAGGAGGCGCTCGGTGAGTGGGGGGGTACTGTCATGTATTGTATTGTCATGTCTTGTCCCTGTGCTTTCTCTTCTCTTCGTTTCCCCCTGCTGGTTGTATTAGGTTTCTTTCTCTCTCTTTATCCCTCTCTCTCTCTATCGTTCCGTTCCTGCTTCCAGCTGTTCCTCATTCTCCTAACGACCTCGTTTACTCTTTCACACCTGTCCCCTATTTTGCCCTCTGATTAAGTCTCTATTTCTCTCTCTGTTTCTGCTTCTGTCCTTGTCGGATTCTTGTTTGTGTTGCCTTTGTTCCGTCCTGTTGTATTCTGCCTCGTCATCAGATACTGCGTGTGAGCAGGTGTCTCTATCCTCTACGGCCCGCGCCTACCCGAAGGGACCTGCAGTCTGTTGCTGCTAGCCCTGCAACTCTCCTCAACAACTAGAAGGGGGACTCTCCTGTTAAACTAGAGGATTTGTGTTTTCCCTGTTTGGACTTCCCCTGTAATGATTGAGGATTTATGTTTTCCCTGTTTGGACATTAAAAGACTCTGTTTCTGTTATATCGCTTTTGGGTCCTCACTCACCTGCATAACAATTTCACTGTCTTCCTGAAGACACATAATATATACAAAATGCTGCAGTCTGGTTTTAGACCCCATCATAGTACTGAGACTGCACTCGTGAAGGTGGTGAATAATCTTTTAATGGCGTCAGACCAAGGTTCTGCATCTGTTCTTGTGCTCCTAGACCTTAGTGACGCATTTGACACCATCGAACACCACATTCTTTTGGAGAGATTGGAAACTTTAATTGGTCTACATGGACAAGTTCTTGTCTGGTGTCGATCTTATCTGTCAGAAGATATCAGTTTGGCTCTGTGGATGGTTTGTCCTCTGACAAATCAATGATAAGTTTTTGTATTCCTCAAAGTTCTATTTTAGGACCATTATTGTTTTCACTATATATTCTACCTCTTGTTGATGTCATTCGGAAACACAATGTCAACATTTACTGCTATGTGGACGACACACAGCTATACATTTTGATGAAACATGGTGACGCCCCATAATTGCCAACCCTAAAAGTCTGTTTCAGACACAAGGAAGTGGATGGTGGCAAATGTTTTACTTTTATACTCGGACCAAACAGAGATGCTAGTTCTAGGTTCCAAGAAACAATGAGATCTGCTGTTTAATCTGACAATTCATCATGATGGTTGTACAGTTGTCTCAAATAAAACTGTGAAGAACCTTGGCGTTACTCTAGACCACAATCTCTTTTTTTGATGAATATATCAAGAATATTTAATGTGCAGCTTTTTCCATCTTCATAACATTGCAAAAATCTGAAAGTTTTTGTCCAAAAATGATGCAGAAAAGCTCATTCATGCTTTTGTCCATTCTAGATTAGACTACTGCAACACTACAGTACTAAAGTACTAAATACATTTAAGTTAGTGCTAAATACCTCTGCTAGAATCTTGACCAGAACCACATTTTTGATCATATTACTCCAGTGCTGGCTTCCTTTTAAGGTTAGGGCTGATTTCAAGGTTTTACTGCTAACCTACAAAGCATTACAGGGACTTGCTCCTATATATCTCTCTGATGTGGTCCTGCCATACATACCTACACATACACTACAGTCACAAGATGCAGGCCTCCTTATTGTCTCCTATAGAGCCCAATTTTGATGGAATGGTCTGCCTATCCATGTGAGATAGGCAGACTCTGTCTCGATCTTTAAGTCTTTACTGAAGACTCATCTCTTCAGAAGGTCATACGATTGAGTCTGGCCAAGGGGTGTGAAGGTGAATGGCAAGGCACTGGAGTGATGAACCGCCCTTGCTGTCTCTGCCTGGACTGCTCCCCTCCCTAAACTGGGATTCTCTGACCCTATGACAGGGGCTGAGTCAGTCGCTCACTAGTTCTCTTCAATGCTGTCCTTAGGAGGGGTGCGTCACGTCGTGCCAGGCTTTTTTTGCAATACTCGACTTGGGTTGAGTCACTGACATGATCTTCCTGTCCGGTTTGAAGCCCCTTCAGACTTGTGCAGTGGAGGAAATCTTCATATACTCAGCCTTGTCTCGGGGTAGTAAGTTAGTGGTCTGTTGATATTCCTCTAGTGGTGTGGGGGCTGTGCATTGGCAAAGTGGGTGGGGTTATATCCTGCCTGGTTGGCCCTATCTGGGGGTATTGTCTGACAGGGCCAGAGTGTCCCCAGACAGAGTGTCCTCAGCCTCCAGTATCTACGCTGAAATAGTCTATGTGCTGGGGGGCTAGGGTCAGTCTGTCCTATCTGGTGAAATTCTCCTGTCTTATCTGGTGTCCTGTGTGAACTTAAGTACACTCTTTCTCTCTCTGGACCTGAGCCCTAGGACTATGTCTCAGAAATCCTGGCTGTCCCCATCCCCAGTCCACCTGGTCATGCTGCTGATCCAGTTTCTACTGTTTTTCCTGCGGCTATTGGAGCCCTGACCTGTTCACCAAATGTGCTAACTTGTCGTGCTGCTGCTCCAGTTTCAACTGTTCTGCCTGTGGCTATTGAACCCAGACCGGTTCACCGGACGTGCTACCTTGTCCCGGACTTGTTGTTTTCTACCCTATTTCTCTCTCTCCCTCTCCCTCTTTACCGTACCTGCTGTCTTGACCTCTGAATGCTCGGCTATGAAGAACCAACTGCCATTTACTCCTGAGGTGCTGACCTGTTGCACCGTCTACAACCACTGTGATTATTATTTGACCCTGCTGGTCATCTATAAACGTTTCAACATCTTGAAGAACAATCTGGCCTTAACGGCCATATAATCTTCAACCGGCACAGCCAGAAGAGGGCTGGCCAACTCTCACAGCCTGGTTCCTCTCTAGGTTTCTTCCTAGGTTCCCTCCCTTTCTAGGTAGTTTTTCCTAGCCACAATGCTTCTACATCCACATTGCTTGCTGTTAGGGGTTTTAGGCTTGGTTTCTTTATAAATGAATGTGATTGATTAATTACAGGCACACATTCTCTTTCTCTCTGACATGCAAGAGTTCAAACAGTTTATCTTTCTGTTGCATGAGAGCGGTGGAAGAGACCCCTCCCTCTCTCACTCTGTTCCACCTTTTACTCGCTGTCGCACTTTAGCAGTTGATGTTATTCTTCAGTAACACAGACACCAAAGAAAATCAGGAGTAGAAAAATATATTTATTCAAAGAGAACAAATCATAGTTGTTATGCTGGAAAGTAGATGCTTCTGGCTGTGCCGGGTGGAGATTATAACAGAACATGGCCAAGATGTTCTAATGTTCATAAATGACCAGCATGGTCGAATAATAATAAGGCAGAACAGTTGAAACTGGAGCAGCAGCAGAGCCAGGTGGACTGGGGACAGCAAGGAGTCATCATGTCAGGTAGTCCTGGGGCATGGTCCTAGGGCTCAGGTCCTCCGAGAGAGAGAAAGAAAGAGAGAAGGAGAGTGGCAGTGGCTAAATACCAAGTATCCCATTTCAGGCTCAATGTATAGACAATTTGGACCAATGAAAACCTTCCACATGTAGCTATGAGTCCCGGACTGAAATTCCTACACAGATCCTAATCAGATGTCGAACTGAAAAGCACTAGTTCTATTGCTCTCTAGCCCTCTTGACCTCTAGTCCGCTGCATTGTGTATTTATCTTAGAACATTCTTACACGCACATACCTCAGAGAATCATACTCCCACTTTCAGTTTGTGTTATGCACACACACATGCAATCACCTTAACATACACTGTTGCCTTTAGACAACATATTATGAGAACTGGTTTCACAAATCCCCCTTCTCTGAGTAGACAAATTGTTTGGTCAGAGGGTCGCTTGGTCCAGTGTTCCGGAAAGCAAGTGCTTACTTGAAAAGGGGCCAACAATGTGTCCCAGTGGACTAGAGGCAGAGGGGTACAAGAAAACTAATTTCCTCTCTAGGTTTCTTCCTAGGTTCCTGCGTTTCTAGGGAGTTTTTCCTAGCCACTGTGCTTTTACATCCACATTGCTTGTTGTTTGGGGTTTTAGGCTGGGTTTCTGTATAAGCACTTTGTGACATTTTCTGATGTAAAAAGGGCTTTATAAATACATGTGATTGATTGATTTCAGGCACACATTCTCTTTCTCTCTGACATTCAAGAGTGAAAATAGTTTATCTTTCTGTTGCATGAGAGCGGTGGAAGAGTTCCCCTCCCTCTCTCACTCTGTTCCACCCTATACTCTCTGTCACACACATACCTCAGAGAATCATACTCCCACTTTCAGTTTCTGTCATGCACACACACTGCAATCACCTTAACATATACTGTTGCCTGTAGACAACATTTTATGGGAACTGGTTTCACAAATCCCTCCTCCTTCTCTGAGTAGACAAATTGTTTGGTCAGAGGGTCGCTTGGTCCAGTGTTCCGGAAAGCAAGTGCTTACTTGAAAAGGGGCCAACAATGTGTCCCAGTGGACTAGAGGCAGAGGGGTACAAGAGAGCCTGGATCCTCTCTAGGTTTGTTCCTAGGTTCCTGCGTTTCTAGAGAGTGTTTCCTAGCTACCATGCTTCTACATCCACATTGCTTGTTGTTTGAGGTTTTAGGCTGGGTTTCTGTATAAACACTTTGTGACATCTGCCTATGTAAAAAGGGCTTTATGAATAGATGTGATTGATTGATTACAGGCACACATTCTCTTTCTCTCTGACATGCAAGATTGAAAATAGTTTATCTTTCTGTTGCATGAGAGCGGTGGAAGAGTTCCCCTCCCTCTCTCACTCTGTTCCACCCTATACTCTCTGTCACACACATACCTCAGAGAATCATACTCCCACTTTCAGTTTGTGTCACGCACACACACATGCAATCACCTTAACATATACTGTTGCCTGTATACAACATCTTATGGGAACTGGTTTCACAAATCCCCCTTCTCTGAGTAGACAAATTGTTTGGTCAGAGGGTCGCTTGGTCCAGTGTTCCGGAAAGCAAGTGCTTACTTGAAAAGGGGCCAACAATGTGTCCGAGGGGTAAAAGAGAGGGCCTACGAGGGCGACAAATTAAATTAGGCTTAACAAGGACATTACGAGAGAAAGTACCTGAGGATTAAAGAAAATTATGGTGAAGTGGTAATTCACAGACCCAGAGCACAAAGAATCCAACCAGTGCATTACTTCAAGAGAGAGGAGAGGTCATCTAGAACCAGACCCATGCAGACTTTCTACGCATCTCTCTGGGGATCCACTGTGCTGTTGAAATCTGCTCATATCCGCTAGCCTGACCAATCAGAGCAGGCGTGGAATGAATCAAGGACTGAGAGAATGAGTATTCTCCAGTTTCTTTGACAACATGTTGCTCTGTTCTAGGGAGCTTCAAAAGAGCTGAAAACCTTATGTGTGTTTATTGAAGTGAGTTGCTTTAGGCTCTTGTCACCTTACCCATTTTGTGACATAATTTGTGAGAGGAGTGCTAATACACACATACATGTGTGCATGAAATAAAAACCAACCTACACACTGGAAAGAAGAATTAGAACCCATTAGAAGAAAGAAGTATCAGAGTGAGTGTATGTGTGCATGTGAAGCAGAAGGAGGGTGGTCACTAACAGGGGAATAAAAGGATATGGAGGGGGTGGCTTGACACAATACATCTGTGGTTGCAGTAACGAGAGAGAGAGAGTTCTGAACTTATGTAAGAAGGAGTGGAGGTAAGATAAGAATGCGAAGCTGGGTTGGACAATATAAACCAAAACAAGAGAGAAAATACATTGCCTGTAGTGAGGGAAGAGAAAGGAACAGGGGAAGGAGAAGCAGAAGGACTGCTTGTACAGAGACAAGTAGAGACTGAAAAGCTGAGAAGTGTTGCTAAACAGGATACTACTGAATTCCATTCAACATGGAAAATGTGAGCTTCTCTTTTTTAATTTTCAAATGTTCTGTGACAGTAGCTGATATATCTTATGATTCTATTTACATATTTCAACATTTTGAGTGTAATGTAACTGACTTTTATTTATTTTCTCTGTTCACAAATTGTGTTGTCTTACCGCAGATGGCTTTCTATTGTGTATTTGTGCATGATGGCTTTGTATTTTAGCATGAATAAATGTGACTGTGGTGAACATGAAGTTCATTATGGTTCAAAAGCAGATACAGTTGTTTAAGTTATTCAAAGTTTTTACTGACACCAATGCAAATATTATGAAATGTATTCAAATGTACAGACTATTCGATAGAATCGAAGAGATTTTTGCCTTTTCTTAGATCTTTTCCATGAGACTGACAAAGGTTTTACATGCCTAAGTCTGAAAGTGCTTGTGCTCTGGTTTTGAAGTGTGTACAGATAAGATCTTGGCGCGAAATTACTGGCCATCTACCTATAGAGACCATGCCAGGAAACCTGCAGACCTTTTCCCTTTAACGTAACATAACCAGCTTCTTACTTTTGTAGAGACAGGATCAAATGGCCTATTCAACCAATTTTTATAGATCACATATCAGGCTCATTATGTTGGAAACATACAATGTTAATAGTCAGCTAGTTGTGCTTTGGAAAGTCATCGTGACCATCTACAGTCTATCATTTTCTGTACTGTATGTATTTTGACAAGAGAACTGGCAAGGAATTATATGTGGAAACTGGGACCTCTTGTCACCTGGAGAATATCCTTGAATTAAGCAAGAATATTAGTGAATAGTTGATTATTGTAATTCTCCCTGATAATATCTCTCTGATCAGAGGTGGACTGTGTTGTTGTAACAGATGGAGCTGCCACCTCGACCAAATCTCTTTGACTTCCATGGAGTCTCCATGACCCACTATTTCACTGACAACTGGGAGAACATAAAAAACTTCCAGGCCAGGCCAGATGATATCCTCATTGTCACTTACCCCAAAGCAGGTCTGTGTGTGTGTGTTTGTGTGTGTGTTTGTGCGTTGTCAACATTTTGTAGAAATACATCTTTGACATGCATCTCTCTCCCCATTTCTCCATACTCCCTCCCCCTCTTTCTCTCTCCCAGGTACCACATGGGTCTCCTACATTCTAGACCTGCTGTATTTTGGTCAGACAGCCCCTGAGCGTCAGATTTCACTGCCTATCTATGAGAGGGTGCCTTTCCTGGAGAGTGACTTCCATATTCTCCCTCCAGGTTAGAATACAACCCTGATATAACTCCACACTGAAGCCTTTATCTTGATTACACATCAATAAAGTCTGCGTAGATCAACCTTTGTCATGCTTGAAAACAGAATCCGGAAAACACCACACACAATACAATAAACCAAGTCCTCATCTACAGCCTTTTTACTGTCACAAAGTTGAAGGACTTTTTGAATGACTTGAAATCTTATACTGTGAGAAGTTGTGCCAATCACATATTCCAGCTACATGACAATAAGCAGGTTTACTGTAAAAATCATCCTTATCTCCAAAAAGTAACCGATTCAGTTCCCCACCCCTCTGTACACACAGGAACAGAGCTGGCAGACAAGTTATCCACCTCTCCTCGCCTCATCAAGACTCACCTCCCAGTCCAGTTGGTACCCAAGTCCTTCTGGGAGCAGAACTGCAGGGTACATTATATGTAACTCTCTGCTTGTTGTCTGTGTAGTCTGTGAATCTGACTCTGCTCATGTCTGCTGGTGTAGCATATGGTTAACATTTATGCATCCTCAAACCTCCTGTGCTGCATTTTGTCCAGTAAGTGAACTTAATTAATGACACAATTTGTGTGAGTCCCTAATGGAGGGCAGCATAACACAATACACCAACTTTTGCAAACCTCTCTAGAACCAGCGTGCGTCTCCGTGTGGATTGCGAAGACTCCAGTCTTTGTAAACAGTTTTTGTTGTCCTAATTTTTCCTCTTCCATTTCCTTCTGTGTGGTTTGTTTAAGTGATATTGCCCGAGAAGCCGGTGTTAGGAGGATATATTGACATGGGTGTTGTTGGACCCGAGATGAAGTCGAGGTCCGGCAAACTGTACCAAAATATCCTCCAAACACCGGCGTTGAGGGCATTATCACTTTTATTCAAGGGGTTGACAAATGTTCATTAAAAAACATTCTTTTTATGAATTTATTCATACTTTTTCATCCTTCCATGGGATGTAGTCCCATCAAAAATCTAAGGTTGCTACCCAAGCCGGCTGGTTATCCTTTCCATCGGTTCGGTTGCCAGAGACGGGACTCAGTTGTTTTGTCTTTTTGTTCTGTATCTATAGACGCCCCTCAGTCGTTCGTTCAAAATGTTTGATTGCCATACTGGTTGGCGATTTTCTTATACCTTGCTTGCTAGCTATCCAACTATGGCTAACTTACAGTCATGTCAAAACAGAGCATCCAGAATTACTAGTGACATTTATTTGGATACATGCATAACAATTAACTAATGATGCACGATTTCACCTGATATAGAAAATGTGCTCACTCGTCAGGACACTGTTGTTCAGAGGAGCTAGCCAACAACACAGCTAACACACTCACTTCAAACTGAAGCTGAAAAGTATGCAAACTATCTGCATTTCACTTCATTTGTCCTGTTTCCTATTGACATTTCTTTGTATATATCCATAAAAATGATGCCAGCTGATTCATGATTTCGACTGGCTGAGAAACGCTGCCTGCCTGTCTTTCTCGTCCTGACTCACAACACGTTCATCACTATGGGACAGCTGGAGACTGAAATTGAATATTGAAACAATGTTGCAAATGTCAGAGAGACAGACACCAATGTTTATACAAATGCTAGTCTAAAAGAAATGTGAGAATGTCTAGATGCTTTTTATAGTGGAGATCAAGTTTATAAATTGCCTGTATGGGCTGATGAAACAGTGGATTGCACAGTGAGATGGAACAGAGTAAATAGGCATTTCAACATCATAGCTTTAGCCTGTGGTAACTTGTGGAACAGACACCAGCTGTAATGTGGTTTTAACCAATGAGCATGCAAGATTAGACCCACCCGTTGTATAATTAAACAATATACTCTTACATCAAGTTATGTTGTAATTGCAACGATTTCTCTCTCTCTCTCTCCCTCTCTCTGTAGGTAGTGTATATGGCCCGTAATGCCAAGGACAATGCAGTGTCTTATTTCCACTTTGACCGTATGAACCAGGCACAGCCAGAGCCAGGAGACTGGGACAACTTCTTACAGAGATTCATGGATGGAAAGAGTGAGTGAAGGAGAGAATGAACGAGTGAATGAACGAGTCTGTGAACAAATCATTTACAATGAGTAAGAGAGATAGCACAGTACAGATGTTGATGAGGCTCTGTGATTCTGGCTTATTGATCAGTATTTTTCCTGACTATATATGCAACTCTATCTATCTCTCTAACATCCTCTCATGTCCACATGGCTGCTTTCCTCAGTGGTGTTTGGTCCCTGGTACGAACATGTAACTGTCTGGTGGGAGAGGAAACAGACTCACTCAAAACTCCACTACGTTTTCTATGAAGATATGGTTGAGGTGAGTAGAACAACTACCTCCTGTGCCATAAAGGTTCTGACCTCTTTGCAGATTATGTCGCACATTAACGTACATAAAGGCAGTGTGTATGACCGTGTTATATTGTTATATTGATAATCTCAAGAATTAGCTTTCAGTGAGAAAGAGTACTGTAGTAGGATGTCCCTTGTGGGTATCCGTAACCTATGTAGGACATGCACAGCACAGGCCAGTAGACATGCTGAAGCTTGAACCTTGTCGTGCCTCCTTATTTTAAATAATACTACATGGTGTCAGAATGGTTTTAATAATCACAAAAACGTGAAGGACTTACCACGTGAATCATACAGCCGACAGACTGTTTCAAAGCAAGGAAGGCACAGAAACAGAGATTAGCAGCGTAGATCATAATTGGGCTAGTTAACGAGAGAGGACTATGTTACTGCGGGCAACGTTACAAGAGGTAGAAGCCGAGATGGGTCCAGCTGCGATGTCATCTCTCAGAGCACACATCCCTCAGGGTCTCTATACTGCGACCTAATGATATGGAATCTCAGTGCAGTGCACCTCTCAGGAAAAGAGGGGCTTTTGAAAGGAGTGGATGTTTTGAAAGGAACCATATACGGAGAAGTGGAGTGCGAAAGGTGCCACTCAAGACATCGCTTGGGTTATCGGATGTTACTCATGGTCTCCACAGATGACAGTATGGAATTTCAGTTCTGCAAAAAATGCAAATCAAATGTATTTATATAGCCCTTCTTACATCAGCTGATATATCAAAGTGCTGTACAGAAACCCAGCCTACCCCAAACAGCGAGCAATGCAGGTGTAGAAGCACGGTGGCTAGGAAAAACTCCCTAGAAAGGCCAGAACCTAGGAAGAAACCTAGAGATGAACCAGGCTATGAGGGGTGGCCAGTCCTCTTCTGGCTGTGCCGGGTGAAGATTATAACAGAACATGGCCAAGATGTTCAAATGTTCTTAAATGACCAGCATGGTCAAATAATAATAATCACAGTAGTTGTCGAGGGTGCAACTGGTCAGCACCTCAGGAGTAAATGTCAGTTGGCTTTTCATAGCCGATCATTGAGAGTATCTCTACCGCTCCTGCTGTCTCTAGAGAGTTGAATCAGCAGGTCTGGGACAGGTAGCACGTCCGGTGAACAAGTCAGGGTTCCATAGCCGCGGGCAGAACAGTTGAAACTGGAGCAGCAGCACGGCCAGGTGGACTGGGGACAGCAAGGAGTCATCATGCCAGGTAGTCCTGAGGCATGGTCCTAGGGCTCAGGTCCTCCGAGAGAGAGAAAGAAAGAAAGAGAGAAAGAGAGAATTAGAGAGAGTATTCTTAAATTCACACAGGACACCGGATAAGACAGGAGAAGTACTCCAGATATAACAAACTGACCCTAGCCCCCGACACATAAACTACTGCAGAATAAATACTGGAGGCTGAGACAGGAAGGGTCAGGAGAAACTGTGGCCCATCCGATGATACCCCCGGACAGGGCCAAATAGGCAGGATATAACCCCACCTACTTTGCCAAAGCACAGGCCCCAGACCACAAGAGGTATATATTCAACCACCAACTTACCATCCTGAGACAAGGCCGAGTATAGCCCACAAAGTTGTGTGAGTTGTCTTTGAACGTTAGCTACCTTTACTTTTAAGAGCATACATTCATTTTACAATATTGAATATTATTATATGGGTGATATTCAATATTGAATATGGAATATTGTTGAATATTTAAAATAATAATAATTGAAATATCAAGCCATGGTGGTTCTAGTTGTTATAGAATTAGAACGTTTCTAGTATTTAAAGACTCTTTTTGAAATCCCCACTTCTCCTAATGTAGTTCCTTTATACACCCCCACTTTTCCTGAGAGATGCACTGAGAGATGCACTGAGAGATGACATATCAGTAGGTAGCAGCATAGAGACCCTGAAGGATGACTGCTCTGACAGATGGCATTGCAGCTAGACCCTATTGAAGAAGCTGGTGGGATTTCAGGTCTGGTGACTCCCAAGTTCAATGCGTTCTTGCGCAAACCTGGACAGGCCAGTGGCTAGTGCTGACAGATTTCGCATTAGCTCCGCTGAGAATGTTGATTGTATGGTTTACACTATGGGTGATGAGGACATATTAAAGGCTTCACTGTTGACTGAGGAAGAGAAACTTAACTGCAGTGCCCTTAAAGATTTCTTAGGACAACAAAACATTATATTTGAGAGAGGTTGGTTTAATGTGCGCAAACAGAAGCTGGGTGAAACCGCCGACAGCTTCATCACAGCTCTTCACAAGCTAGAGGAACATTGTCAATTTGACAGCTTGGCTCACTCAGGAAAAAACTGATCCAAAATCAGATTTTAGTGGGAATAAGAAATATCTAACTTTCTGAAGTTATAGTTGGATTCACAGCTTACCTTGTCCAAAGCTGTAAATCACGCAGTGAGACAGTAAAAAACAGCAGGAAATGCGGTGCAGAGCTCTAAGCAGACAGAGTGAAGAGAGTGAGGAAATATATGCGTTCTCATACCGTGCTAAAAAACCTGAGGGGAACACAGAGACAGACGTGGAAAAAACAACCACGGACATGGCCAGTAACCAGTTCAAGCGTTTGTGGTAGATGTAGGAAATCCCCTTTCCACAACTGGAAAGATTGCCCAGGAAAGGATGAGTAATGCAGGAAATGTCACTTGAGATGACACTTTTAGCTGTCTGACAATCAATGTTTTGAAAAAGAAATTCTTAGACAACAAGGTGACTACAAAATCTGCCTCAAGAAGGATGACATCCCCAATGCCATTGCCACCCCCCGCCATGTGCCTATCCCTTTATTGGTGAAAGTAAATGACGAATTGGGTAGGATAGAAGAAATTGAGGCTGTGTCTAAAATAGAGACTCACACTGACTGGTGTGCAGGGACGGTGCTGGTTCCCAAATGCCATTGGGGACATAAGGATCTGCATGGACATGACTAACTTGAATGAGGCACTCTGCAGAGAGAGACACATCGAACAGTCGCCGGCCCAGTTGGATGGCTCACAGGTCATCACAAAGCTGGATACCACTCAGGATTTTAGGAGATACCGATGTCACCAGAGAGTAGGGCACTCACAATGTTTATAACACGGTTTGGCCGCTACTGTTTCAACGTTTTGCCATTTAGAATCACTTCCGGTCCAATTACAAAGACGCATGTCCCAGCTGTTGGATTGGCAAAGTGGAGTCATAGTCCACGCGGACGCGTGCTTGATTGCGGATGGGACAGAGCAAAACATGAGGACTCACAGCAGTTCTGACTAGACTCCAGGACACTGGCTTGACACTCAATGAAAAAGGCACCTTCTCACAGTCAGGGGTCTTGTTCTTGGGACACAGAATCAGTGCAGCTGGAATAGAGCCGGACAAGGACAAGATCAGTGCCGTCGCATACATGCTCCTCCCCCAGAAAGTGGCTGAAGTTAGGACCTTTTTAGGCGTGGTCACATACGTGGGTAAGTTCCTCCCACAGGTTTCAGACAAAACCGAACCCGTAAGAGAATTATTAGCCAAAGGGAATGACTGGTCATTGGGTCACATGCAACATGCGGCGTTTGAGAAAGTCAATGGAGACCTGGCCCCACAGAGAGTGCTGGCCCAGTACCGTCCCCACGCTAAGACAAAGGTATCAGCACATGCATCGTCTTTTGGACTAGGGATTGTCCTCACTCAGATGCAGGACAAGATGGATTGGCAGATAATACTTTTAGATAATACTACAAGTACAGTATCCAGTGTGTGTTTTCCTGCAGGATACGGGGAGAGAGCTGGACAGGCTGTGCTCCTTCCTAGGTTTGTCTCCTTCAGCAGAGGAAAAGGAGAGGGTGAGAGGAGGAGTGCAGTTTGATACTATGAAGAAGAACAGCATGGCCAACTATTCCACCGTTCCAATCATGGATTTCAAGATCTCTCCATTCATGCGAAAAGGTAGACTTCTCCATGTCTCCCCTATACCTCTCTCTCTTTCAGTTGTTCTCTCCTCCCCTCTCTATGTCCACCACCTTTTCTTTGCTCACGACTCTCTCTCACTCTCTCCCTCTCCAGGAAAGGTTGGTGACTGGAAGAAACATTTCACTGTAGCCCAGAGTGAACAGTTTGATGAAGACTATAAGAAGAAGATGAAGAACACCACCGTACAGTTCCGCACTGTAGTCTAGGGGTTGTGGTCAAGTTGATTGTCTGATTGTTTGTGGTCAGGTTGATTGATTGTGTATTTGGCGCACATAGACTTACGATAGGCTTGGCTGGGGTGTCAGTCTTCCATTGGTCCACAGTTAACTGGGTTATAGTGTTGAATATACAGGGTGAGGATCATATCGTATCATATCCTGGAGTGTGAATGAGAAAGATCATGAAGTGTCTTATATCATTTTTTGAGAATGATTGATGCTACTTTGAGATATGAGCTATAGGTTGAGAACTAAAAACAAAAGTAAAATGAGGACATGCTGAACAGAACATTCTTAGCAATGTGAGCTATTTGTAAATCCTCTTGCCTGGTCTGTTTTTCAGAGTCTGAGAAAAAAACAGTGAGAGTCGATACAGTAATAAATATGTAAATGGTGAAGAGTATTGTTAAGCATCAAGCATTGTTTTATTCTGTTTCAAAAATATACATACTTTTAAACTGTAACAATTCCTACTCGTATACAGTATACAGTATGACTAAACGTAATACATTAATGTTTGTTTGAGTGCATTTTTTTTTACAGGGACCGTGCACATTAATTAACGTTTCAGTAAAAGTGCCGGTTTAGCCAGCCGCAGTCCCTGAAGCAGGTTATTAAAAACAATTACAATACATACAATCAATGAGCAGTGAGCACACGCAGAGCAACATAGGACAAGCAAGACGTAGCATACAGACAGAGCAACATGGCACAAAAAGCAACAAGACAAAATCCATAAATACAAACAAAGTGTTTCCACACCTCACAAGCTACAGGCAACAGACAAAATGGAAAGCGGCAATACACAGCTAGGGATTATGTTCACAAATCTGATTGACCTTTAGCCATGTCTTCATGTTTTTTGTGAAAGTGTGATACGTGAGAGTCCATACAGTAACAAATATGTAAATGGAGAAGAGCATTATTAAGCATCAAGCATTGTTTTATTCTGTTTCAAAAATATACATACTTTGAAACTGTAACAATTCCTACTCGTATACAGTATACAGTATGACTAAACATAATACATTGATGTTCATGTACTTGTACTTAAAATATTATGAAATGTCTTTATGACCCAAAGCGATTAAAGAGCCAGTAATTTGCACATACACACACCCTCCACTTTTCACAGCTGTCTCGGCTGTATGTTCACTATGCCTGTAAAAAGTCTGACACTTGCACTGTAAAAAGGGGGGGTGGGGCTGTTGTTCATCTGAAGTGATTCTACTGTTTGGAATGATAGAAAATTACACTGGTTCTTCCAACCTACTTTATTCAATTTGCCTGATATCAAATCATGTATTTTTTATTTAATGAAACTGTCACGATCGTTAGAATAACTGGACCAAAGCGCAGCGTGATCTGGGTTCCACATCTTTTTATTTCTAAATAAAACTCACAGAAAAACCAAAACAATACATCTCAAAACGAAACGTGAAGCTAACAATAATACTAACAGGCAACTATCCATTTACATTACATTTAAGTCATTTAGCAGACGCTCTTATCCAGAGCGACTTACAAATTGGTGCATTCACCTTATGACATCCAGTGGGACAGTCACTTAACAATAGTGCATCTAAAACTTAGGGGGGGGGGGGTGAGAGGGATTACTTATCCTATCCTAGGTATTCCTTAAAGAGGTGGGGTTTCAGGTGTCTCTATCCATAGGCAAGATCCCAGAAAGCACAAAGGGGAAATGGCTGCCTAAATATGATCCCCAATCAGAGACAACGACAAACAGCTGCCTCTGATTGGGAACCATACCTGGCCAACATGGAAACATAATCCCCTAGATGACCCACCCTAGTCATATCCTGACCTAACCAACATAGAAAATAAAAAGCTCTCTATGGTCAGGGCTGGGCATCTATGGTCCGGGTGGGCATCTACTGTCGGGGGGCGGTTCCGGTGAGGGGCGAAGCACCCACTCCGCTCGCGGATACCTTATCCTCAATGGCGGCTCTGGTGCGGAGATTGTCACCGGAGGCTCGTTGCTGGGGACTCCGGACCATGGTTCATCGCCGGGGACTCTGGACTGAGAACCACCGCTGGAGGCTCAGGACCGCAGACTGTCGCGGGAGGCTCTATACCGCAGACTGTCGCTGGAGGCTCTGGACTGCAGACTGTCGCTGGAGGCTTTGGACTGCAGACTGTCGCTGGAGGTTCCAGACCGTGGACCGTCTCAGGAGGTTCTGGACCGTGGACCGTCGTAGGAGGTTCTGGATTGTGGACCGTCGTTGGAGGTTCCGGACTGTGGAGCGTCGTTGGAGGTTCCGGACTGTGAAACGTTGCCGGAAGCTCTGGACTGGGAACTGTCACCAGAAACTCTGGACTTGGAACTGTCGCCGGAAGCTCTGGACTGGGAACTGTCGTCGGAAGCTTGGTGCGTAGGGCCGGCACTGGTGGTACCGGGCTGGTGGTACCAGGCTGGTCGCGTCGTGGCCGCGAATCCTGGCATCGTCGCTGTTCTTCCCTCGCTGCCTCCGCCTGCTTCCATGGCATGCTTCTGTCTTCTGCCATAATCTCTTCCCACATCCAGGATGTCTTCAACTCCTGGCTTTCCTCCTGGGCACACTGCTTGTTCCGTTGTTGGTGGGATTTTCTGTCACGATCGTTAGAATTACTGGACCAAAGCACAGCGTGATCTGGGTTCCACATCTTTTTATTTCTTATTGAAACTCGCTGCATAATCAAACAATAAATCTCAAAACGAAACATGAAGCTAACAATAGTACTAACAAGCAACTATCCATAGACAAGATCCCACAAAGCACAAAGGGGAAATGGCTGCCTAAATATGATCCCCAATCAGAGACAACGACAAAAAGCTGCCTCTGATTGGTAACCATACATGGCCAACATAGAAACATAATCCCCATGATGACCCACCCAAGTCACACCCCGTCCTAACCAATCATAGAGAATAAAATGCTCTCTATGGTCAGGGCATGACACCAACAACTCATTCGCATGCACATTGAATAGCGGCAGGGGCAATGTAGTGGTGACAGCTTATCAGAAGAGTTGGAGGTGTGGCTAATGGGGGCTTTTTTTCACACGTGAGAGTGAATGTCATTCCAGTAAATGTGGTCTATTGTATTTGATATTAAATGTTAAACTTCTACACTGCCAGCATCTGTAATGATACTTAAATAAATGCATGTGGTACTAAAGTTCCTGATGAGGCTTTATGTTGAGGTAGCCAATGCTTGGTTATTATCTTCTCAACTACTGTATGAACATTCACCTGTGACATCTGACCTCCTCACCAGACCTCCTTACCAAGTAACATTACAGAGTATCTTTTTGTATTGATTGTTGGTGTCAAACAAGCAACCTGTCAATAAAGAAGGTTTATGCAGTAGGTGAAAGATGTGTACACGCTTCACACAGTGCCCAGGCACACACTCTGCAGCCTAGTCTCTGGTCAGGTTAGAGTTAGACACACATACACTGTTGAAAAGTGATTTAGACAGTGTGTTGAGGACAATGCAGGAGGTTTAAGGGCACAGAAAAGACAAAGGCACTATCTACGCAAGGACACTGCCCATTCAGTAGCCTATCAGGTATGTGTGTGTGTGTGTGTGTGTGTGTGTGTGTGTGTGTGTGTGTGTGTGTGTGTGTGTGTGTGTGTGTGTGTGTGTGTGTGTGTGTGTGTGTGTGTGTGTGTGTGTGTGTGTGTGTGTGTGTGTGTGTGTGTGTGTGTGTGTGTGTGTGTGTGTGTGTGTGTGTGTGTGTGTGTGTGTGCTTTGATGGAAGGGGGGGATTGAATATGTTTGGGGTCAGGTCAGGTTTGTAAAAGCATCCACAAACATAGGTTTGGTCTGTTCCTAGCAAGCAGTGTATGAGTATGCTACATAAGGAAGGAAGACTAAACTAAATTCTTGTGAAAGCAGCGTATGAGTATGCTACGTAAGGAAGGAAGACTAAACTAAATGTTTGTGAAAGCAGTGTATGAGATGCTACATAAGGAAGGAAGACTAAACTAAATTCTTGTGAAAGCAGCGTATGAGAATGCGAGGCGAAGCAAGCCTCGCATTCTCCCTTAAAAAGTCATTCGCTTGAAAAACAAGAAACAAGCAGCAATTCTACTGTTTGTCCTCTTGAGATGGTGTTGTGGGAAATACTGAATCAAATACTTATCAGATACCGGAGCTTGTGAATTAAAATAGACTTTATTACAGAGAGTAACAAAGCCAAGCAATTCCATGAAAGAACTGACTCTTCATTCTTAGTGATTGGTTTTATACAGTTTTACCCTTACATAACATCATCACTCCACTTTGTGAATCTTGTTGTCTTACTTAGTTTCCATTCTCTTATTGGCTCAGACATTGAGGCATAGATTCTATTGGTGGCGTGACATGCATACTCCTACTGGTGCCTATCACTGATTAGCTAATGTTCCTGTCAAAGGTCTTCACAAGTTCATGCCGATGTTGTCTATGTATGATTAACCCATGTGTATGTCCAATAGCCTTCACAAGATGGCCCATGGCCCAGACCAGGCACGTCTTGTTAATCTACCATGCCTCATCCACACAGATTCTGCTTGCGTTCATTTTTTTACATGTTTAATGTTTAACTCGATGTTATTGCAGCTTTGTACACTCACATGGGCTTCAGCCTTCATTCTGCTTACACATGTCTAATATGTCAACTCATATCAATTTTTCTTTCTAATTCAAAGAGAACAGTATAGTTACCAAGAATCACCAGATGGCATACAAAAAACACAGCCAGCACACTTCCTCAAATAGTCTGAATTAATCTAAGATAATTCAATATTTTTTTACGTTTTTGCCGAGGTGGTCTTGGTTGAGGAATTTTACATCTAACTAAGATGTTTGGTGCAGTATATTTCAAGTGAAAAAATTGCTTGAAAACTAGCCGTCTGTCATTGAATGACAACAAACACTTAATTGAAGAATCCCTACTGTTGACCAATCACAGAACTTCGACTTTACCTCAAGAATGTGTGCTTCAACAGCCCACAATACCAAAACGAACAAAAATTACACAAACTGTTGTCATAATATTTCCCTCAAGGGAAAATAAAATGATGGAAGAGAGAATGGGGAGGAGACAGGAAAGGAGGAACACAGAGAATAAATTAGGAGTCATTTTGTAAGCTGTGCATTCACCCTGAGGTATCTTACTCAGAAAGAGCAGGGTAAGTCAGTTATTTTGGTATGTTGGAATTGCTATCATGTGTATGGTTTTACTGTCACCATTTGAGAAACATTAAGACTTAGGCTTTGTTAAAAGGATCCGACCCTTTATTTGATGTTTCGACTAAAATGACATACCCAAATTAAACTGCCTGTAGCTCAGGACCTGAAGCAAGGATATGCATATTCTTGATACCATTTGAAAGGAAACACTTTGAGGCTTGTGAGAATGTGAAATTAATGTAGGAGAAAGTAACACATCAGATCTGGTAAAAGATTATACAAAGACATTTTTTTTAAACTTTTTTTTTCTTCTGTAACATCATCTTTGAAATGCACGATAAAGGCCATAATGTATTATCCCAGATCAGGCACAATTTATATTTTGTCCACTACATGGCAGCAGTATATGTGCAACATTTTAGACTGATCCAATGAACTGTTGCATATCTGTTCTAAATGTTGTATCAACACTGACCAAGTGTGCCAAATTTGTTTATTACTACATTGTCAAGTTCATAATTGTGCACTCTACTCAAACAATAGCATGGTATTCTTTCACTGTAATAGCTACTGTAAATTGGACAGTGCATTTAGATTAACGACAATGTAAGCTTTCTGCCCATATCAGATATGCCTATGTCCTGGGATTTTATTTGTTACTGATAAGGTAATTTATTTTGAAGGTAATGACTAAAGAATTCCACCCTGGAACATAATGATTAGATTATGTAACATATATAATGAATAATTAGACAAACGTAACTATTAGTAATTATTTGATTATGTAACATGTATAATGAATTAGAATGATAAACTTCAGTCTAATAAGGTTTGGTCGAGACAAGTAGAAATGTGGGTGTGTGATTAAGAAAATACAGAGAACATTTAAACTGTGCATGACCTGACCTAGATCTCTGAGAAACTTATGGCAGGAAAGTGAGTCCCGTCAAGGTCCCTCTAATCTCGGGAGGATGGAACTGCCGGCTTGGTAGTGATAAACGGGTGGTGAGAACTATGGGGAAAGATACATCCCACCTACTGTTTGTGTGTCTGTCTGTGCGTGTATGTGCGTGTAGTAGGTAGGGAGGGCATGTCTTTGTATTATGGACTTTAGAACGTTCTTGTGAATAAAGAGACAACCTTTTGCATAAGCTGAGTCTTTTCCTAATTATTATTAAACCCAGGGTCTTACAAACCTCTGGGATTGGTCAAAGCTTAAGTAATTGTTAGTTATCATCATTGGGATTGAAAATTCTCATGACAGCTTGGTCCTTTGAGCCAGATCTCAATATCTGCTTCTGTCGTTCCATAGAGACACCGAAAACCATGCACGGGCGGATTAAATATCCGTAGAATAAAGACCTGTCCCCATTCGGAGGGTTCTGTACAGGCCGGTAGCAAACTGGTATGCGACAGAAACGGTGACGAGATCCAACCAACATTGAAACCTCAGCTGCAATTAATAAGGTCAGTGCTTTTTATTCATGAATATAGGGGATAACATCTGTATGATTGCATTAATAAATGAGGTAAACAATTTTTATGTACTCTGGGTGTTAGACGCTAAAATATCTGAAGGAGTTTATATCTGGTGACCTGTCTTTAGAATTTTGTGTGGAGAAAAATGTTTTAGCTTCCTATGGCAGGGGGCAGTATTGAGTAGCTTGGATGAATATGGTTCTCAGAGTAAACTGCCTGGTGCTCAGACCCAGAAGCTAAGATAAGCATTAGTAGATTTGGATAGAAGACAGTCTGAAGTTTCTAAAACTGTTTGAATGATGTCTTTGAGTATAACAGAACTCATATGGCAGGTGAAAACCTTGAAAAAATCCAACCAGGAAGTGGGAAATCTGAGGTTTGTAGGTGTTCAAGTCTTTGCTTATCCAATATACAGTGTCTATGGGGTCATATTGCAATTTCTAAGGCTTCGACTAGATGTCAACAATCTTTAGAACCTTGTTTCAGGCTTCTACTGTGAAGGAGGAGAGAATAAGAGCTGATTGAGTAAGATGTCTGGCAGAATGTCATGAGCTCAGTCAGGCGTGCGCCCGTGAGAGGTAGCTGTGTTCCTTTTCCTTTCTAAAGACAAAGGAATTCTCTGGTTGAAACATTATTGAAGATTTATGTTAAAAACATCCTAACGATTGCTTCTATACATCGTTTGACATGTTTCTATGAACTGTAATGGAATTTTTTGACTTTTCATCTGGCCTGCGCATCATAAATTTGGAGTTGTGAACTAAACGTGCGAACAAAAAGGAGGTATTTGGACATAAACTTTGGACTTATCGGACAAAAAAAAATATTTATTGTGGAACTGGGATTCCTGGGAGTGCATTTTGATGAAGATCATCAGATATAAGTGAATATTTATAATGCTATTTCTGACTATGTTTTTCTGTGACTAGGTGCTGACCTAACATAATCGCATTGAATGGTTTTGTCGTAAAGCCTTTTGAAATCGGACACCATGGTGGGATTAACAACAAGTTTTAAAACTGTTTGAATGATGTCTGTGAGTATAACATAACTCATATGGCAGGCGAAAACCTGAGAAAAATCCAACCAGGAAGTGGGAAATCTGAGGTTTATAGTTTTTCAAAGCTTGGCCTATCGAAAACACAGTGTCTATGGGGTCAAATTGCACTTCCTAAGGCTTCCACTAGATGTCAACCATCTTTAGAAACTTGTTTGAGGCTTCGACTGTAAAGGAGGGGCTCATAAGGGCTCTTTGAGTCAGTGTTCTGACAGAGTGCCACTAGCGGAACCCCTAGCCATAATGATGTTGCACTGCCTAGGGCTTCCACTAGATGTCAACAGTCTATAGACATTTGAATGAGACTTCTACTGTGTTGTGGGACTGAATGAGAGCAAAATCTATCAGGTGACTGGCAGTCAGCCATTTTCTGATCATGCGCATTCCTCATGGTATCCACTTGCGTTCCGTTGTTCATCAAGACACAAAGGAATACTCCGGTTGGAACTTTATTGAAGCTACATGTTAAAAATATCCTAATGATTGATTCTGTACTTAGTTTGAAATGTTTCTTCGACCTGTAATATAACTTTTTGAAGTTTTTGTCCGACGTAACGCTGACAAGAATGAGCGTTTGGATATGTATACAAAACGCGCTAACAAAAGGAGGTATTTGGACATAAATAACGGACAAGTGAATATTTACAATGCTATTTCTGACTTCTGTTGACTCCACAACATGGCGGATATCTGCATGGCTTTGTGCGCTTACTCAGATTATTGCATGGTGGGCTTTTTCTGTAAAGCTTTTTTGAAATCTGACACAGCGGTTGCATTAAGGAGAAGTTTATCTAAAGTTCCATGCATAAGACTTGTATTTTCATCAACATTTATGATGAGTATTTCTGTAAATTGATGTGGCTCTCTGCAAAATCACCGGATGTTTTGGAAGCAAAACATTACTGAATGTAACACGCCAATGTAAACTGAGATTTTTGGATATAAATATGAACTTTATCGAACAAAACATACATGTATTGTGGAACAGGAAGTCTTATGAGTATCATCTGATGAAGATCACCAAAGGTTAGTGATTAATTCTATCTCTATTTCTGCTTTTTGTGACTTTTTGTGCTTTCGTCAGTAAAGCCTTTTAGAAAACAGACACTGTGGTGGGATTAACAACAAGTTTATCTTTAAATGGTGTAAAATACTTGTATGTTTGAGGAATTTTAATTATGAGATTTCTGTTGTTTGAATTTGGCGCCCTGCACTTTCACTGACTGTCATATCGATCCCGTTAGCGGGATCTAAGCCATAAGAAGTTTTACAGCTAGCAGGGTTGGAGTCTAGCATTTTCTGGTGGTCAACTCTCAAAAATGTGATTATTTATATCTATTATAATCAACAGCATTTCATCAACTACACCAGGGATGCGATAAAAGGGTTAGCAGAACAAACAGTTGCACCTAGTGGCGAGAGGAACCCCCCCCCCCCATTCAGCTGAAAAGGTGTCACGGGGAATTCACAAATATTCTTTAGAAATATTTAACTTTCACACATTAACAAGTCCAATACAGCAAATGAAAGATAAACATCTTGTTAATCTACCCATTATGTCCAATTTTTTTAATGTTTTACAGCGAAAACACAACATATATTTATGTTACACCACCACCAAATTAAAAAAAACAGCCATGTTTAACAGCCAAAGATAGAGTCACAAAAGCAGAATTAGAGATAAAATGAATCATTAACCTTTTGATAATCTTTATCAGATGACACTCATATGACATGTTACACAATACATTTATGTTTTGTTTGATAATATGCATATTTATATCCACAAATCTCGGTTTACATTGACGCCATGTTCAGAAATGCCTCCAAAATATCCGGAGTAATTACAGAGAGCTACGCCAGATAACAGAATTACTCATCATAAACTTTGACGAAAGATACATGTTCTTCATATAATTAAAGATACACTGGTTCTTAATGCAACTGCTGTGTCAGATTTTTTAAAAACGTTACGAAAAAAGCCTACCATGCAATAATCTGAGACGGCGCTCAGACGTAAATATATTTCTCTGCCATGTTGGAGTCAACAGAAATACGAAATTACATCATAAATATTCCCTTACCTTTGATGATCTTTCATCAGAATGTAGTGCAAGGAGTCCTAGTTCCACAATAAATAGTTGTTTTGTTCCATAATGTCCAATACTAGTGTCCAATTAGCTGCATTTGCTAGCACTTTCAGCTCACGTGCCCAAAAGCTGACGCTGGTCCAGGAGAACTCAGATGAAAACTTCAAAAATATATATTCCAGGTCGAATAAACTGGTCCAACTAAGTAGAGAATCAGGATGTTATTTTCATATATATCCAATAACGTTCCAACCGGAGCATACGTTTTCATCTGCAGCCAAATGGAACGATGGGGATATCTACAGAGTAAGTGAGTGAGTAAGACATTTAAACGTGTTAACCCTCGCAAGGCTGCAGGACCAGACGGCATCCCCAGCCGTGCCCTCAGAGCATGCGCAGACCAGCTGGCCGGTGTGTTTACGGACATATTCAATCAATCCCTATACCAGTCTGCTGTTCCCACATGCTTCAAGAGGGCCACCATTGTTCCTGTTCCCAAGAAAGCTAAGGTAACTGAGCTAAACGACTACCGCCCGTAGCACTCACTTCCGTCATCATGAAGTGCTTTGAGAGACTAGTCAAGGACCATATCACCTCCACCCTACCTGACACCCTAGACCCACTCCAATTTGCTTACCGCCCAAATAGGTCCACAGACGATGCAATCTCAACCACACTGCACACTGCCCTAACCCATCTGGATAAGAGGAATACCTATGTGAGAATGCTGTTCATCGACTACAGCTCGGCATTCAACACCATAGTACCCTCCAAGATCGTCATCAAGCTCGAGACCCTGGGTCTCGACCCCGCCCTGTGCAACTGGGTACTGGACTTCCTGACGGGCCGCCCCCAGGTGGTGAGGGTAGGCAACAACATCTCCACCCCGCTGATCCTCAACACTGGGGCCCCACAAGGGTGCGTTCTGGGCCCTCTCCTGTACTCCCTGTTCACCCACGACTGCGTGGCCACGCACGCCTCCAACTCAATCATCAAGTTTGCGGACGACACAACAGTGATAGTGTCATGTATTGTCATGTTATAATAATAATAATAATATAATAATATATGCCATTTAGCAGACGCTTTTATCCAAAGCGACTTACAGTCATGTGTGCATACATTCTACGTATGGGTGGTCCCGGGAATCGAACCCACTACCCTGGTGTTACC
The DNA here is from genome assembly GCF_021184085.1 of Oncorhynchus gorbuscha. NCBI lineage: Eukaryota > Metazoa > Chordata > Actinopteri > Salmoniformes > Salmonidae > Oncorhynchus > Oncorhynchus gorbuscha. The sequence continues at coordinate 20,524,337 of NC_060182.1, read as the reverse complement.
AACTGAGCTACAGAAGGACCATGAAGGACCAAGAAGTTACGTCTTGTTCCTGTTCTTTCTCTTCACTTCGTTTCCCCCTGCTGGTCGTATTAGGTTACCTTCTCTCCCTTTCCTTCCCCCAGCTGTTCCTCATCTCCTCTAACTACCTCGTTTACTCTCTCCCACCTGTTCCCTTTTTTCCCTCTGATTAGGTCTCTATTTCTCTCTCTGTTTCTGCTTCTGTCTTTGTCAGATTCTCGTTTGCTTCACCCTTGTCCCGTCCTGTCGTAATCTGCCTCTTCATCAGATGCTACGTGTGATCAGGTACCTCTGTCCTCTACAACCCGCGCCTACCCGGAGAGACCAGCAGTCTGTTGCCGCTAACCCTGCTATTCTCCTCTGCTGCTAGAAGGGGACTCTCCTGTAAAGATCAGAGGACTTTATGATTTATTTGTCGCCCTCTCTGCGGGTTGTCTATTTTGTCAATCGTTACATCTGAAGAGGATATATGTCTTCCCTGTGTTTGGACATTAAAAGACTCTGTTTCTGTTAAACCGCTTTTGGGTCCTCACTCACCTGCATAACAGATAGGCTTGATTACCAACAACGACGAGACGGCCTACAGGGAGGAGGTGAGGGCCCTCAGAGTGTGGTGTCAGGAAAATAACCTCACACTCAACGTCAACAAAACTAAGGAGATGATTGTGGACTTCAGGAAACAGCAGAGGGAACACCCCCCTATCCACATCGATGGAACAGTAGTGGAGATGGTAGTAAGTTTTAAGTTCCTCGGCATACACATCACAGACAAACTGAATTAGTCCACTCACACAGACAGCATCGTGAAGAAGGCGCAGCAGCGCCTCTTCAACCTCAGGAGGCTGAAGAAATTTGGCTTGTCACCAAAAGCACTCACAAACTTCTACAGATGCACAATCGAGAGCATCCTGGCGGGCTGTATCACCGCCTGGTTCGGCAACTGCTCCGCCCACAACTGTAAGGCTCTCCAGAGGGTAGTGAGGTCTGCACAACGCATCACCGGGGGCAAACTACCTGCCCTCCAGGACACCTACACCACCCGATGTTACAGGAAGCCCATAAAGATCATCAAGGACAACAACCACCCGAGCCACTGCCTGTTCACCCCGCTATCATCCAGAAGGCGAGGTCAGTACAGGTGCATCAAAGCTGGGACCGAGAGACTGAAAAACAGCTTCTATCTCAAGGCCATCAGACTGTTAAACAGCCACCACTAACTTTGAATGGCTGCTGCCAACACACTGACACTGACTCAACTCCAGCCACTTTAATAATGGGAATTGATGGGAAATGATGTAAAATATATCACTAGCCACTTTAAACAATGCTACCTAATATAATGTTACATACCCTACATTATTCATCTCATATGCATACGTATATACTGTACTCTATATCATCTACTGCATCCTTACGTAATACATGTATCACTAGCCACTTTAACTATGCCACTTTGTTTACATACTCATCTCATATGTATATACTGTACTCGATACCATCTACTGTATCTTGCCTGTGCTGCTCTGTACCATCACTCATTCATATATCTTTATGGACATATTATTTATCCCCTTACACTGTGTATAAGACAGTAGTTTTGGAATTGTTACTTAGATTACTTGTTGGTTATTACTGCATTGTCGGAACTAGAAGCACAAGCATTTCGCTACACTCGCATTAACATCTGCTAACCATGTGTATGTGACAAATCAAATTTGATTTGATTTGATTTACAGACAAATGCGCAAAAGGGAAATTGCATTCTGCCAGGACAGTGACTCATTCCCCTCCCATTCGGTCAAAGTTCACACTAGAGGCTCCATTCCATGTTCTACTGAATGAGGACATCTAGTGAAAGGCATAGGAGGTGCTAACAGATCCATATCTTATTTGGAAGTGAAGAGGTGATGACTTAAAATTAGACCCGCATTCAGAATTTCACTTCCTGTTTGGAGGATTGCCTGCCCTATGAGTTCTGTTATACTCACAGACATAATTCAAACAGTTTTAGAAACTTCAGAGTGTTTTCTATCCAATAGTAATAATAATATGCATATATTAGCAATCTAGGACAGAGTAGGATGCAGTTCACTATGGGCACGCAATTAATCCAAAGTGAAAATACTGCCCCCTATCCCCAACAAGTTAATGACATGGCAGAATAGAATAGCATTGAATATGTTACTGGCCGAGAAGGGTGGTGTGTGTGTGAAATTCTGATCAGCATGCTGTACTTACATTCTTAAAAACACAGCTCCAGACGGATCAGTGACCAAGGCCCTGGCAGGTTTAACATTTGTAGGCAAACATATCAATGGAGCGTTATTCCTCTCTATGTTTGAATAATTTAACCATTTGGATCGCTAAAAGATTCTGTTCAAGTTTCATATCCAAGCATAAACAATACTGTGGTGATCCTTGATCAAATACATGTCCGACTTTTACAGATGGAGCTGCCACCTCGACCAAAACTCTTTGACTTCCATGGAGTCTCCATGACCAACTACGTCACCGGCAACTGGGACAATGTACAGAACTTCCAGGCCAGACCAGATGACATTCTCATCGCTACCTACCCCAAAGCAGGTCTCTCTCAGTCTGAGGTTGATGTTTCATGAAAGATTGTGTTTGGGTTTGTGAATGACTGTGTACATTTCCCCTATCTGTATTCCTCTCTTAGGAACCACATGGGTCTCCTACATTCTAGACCTGCTGTATTTTGTCCAGACAGCCCCTGAGCGTCAGAGACCCATCTTTGAGAAAGTTCCTTTTCTGGAGTTGTTCATTCCTCTTTACCGTCCAGGTTAGAATAGAGAATTGGAAAACATAATCATACCACTCCCATTTGTCATTCTTATGTAGAGAAATGTATCTGATGTCTTCAAAGCAGTAACTAAAATCTTCAATATCATGACAGACACTGCTGAACAGTGATAATATCCATCAAACATTATTTTGCATTATTATATTGTTTGTCCTAGGGGTGGAGGTGCTGGACAACTTAACCACCTCTCCTCGCCTCATCAAGACTCACCTCCCAGTCCAGCTGCTGCCCAAGTCCTTCTGGGAGCAGAACTGCAGGGTGCAGTATTTGCAACTTGTTCTCTATGTTTCTCAACTATATAACCACTATATACACTGCTCAAAAAAATAAAGGGAACACTTAAATAACACATCCTAGATCTGAATGAATGAAATATCTTCTTAAATATTTTCTTTCTTTACATTGTTGAATGTGCTGACAACAAAATCACACAAAAATGATCAATGGAAATCAAATTTATCAACCCTTGGAGGTCTGGATTTGGAGTCACACTCAAAATGAAAGTGGAAAACCACACTACAGGCTGATCCAATTTTGATGTAATGTCCTTAAAACAAGTCAAAATGAGACTCATTAGTGTGTGTGGCCTCCACGTGCCTGTATGACCTCCCTACAATGCCTGGGCATGCTCCTGATGGGGTGGCGGATGGTCTCCTGAGGGATTTATTCCCAGACCTGGACTAAAAGCATCTGCCAACTCCTGGACAGTCTGTGGTGCAACGTTGGTGGATGGAGCAAGACATGATGTCCCAGATGTGCTTAATTGGATTCAGGTCTGGAGAACGGGCGGGCCAGTCCATAGCATCAATGCCTTCCTCTTGCAGGAACTGCTGACACACTCCAGCCACATGAGGTCTAGCATTGTCTTGCATTAGGAGGAACCCAGGGCCAACCGCACCAGCAGATGGTCTCACAAGGGGTCTGAGGATCTCATCTCTGTACCTAATGGCAGTCAGGCTACCTCTGGCGAGCACATGGAGAGCTGTGCGGCCCCCCAAAGAAATGCCACCCCACACCATGACTAACCCACCGCCAAACCGGTCATGCTGGAGGATGTTGCGGGCAGCAGAACGTTCTCCACAGCGTCCCCAGACTCTGTCACGTCTGTCACGTGCTCAGTGTGAACCTGCTTTCATCTGTGAAGAGCACAGGGCGCCAGTGGCGAATTTGCCAATCTTGCCAATCTTGGTGTTCTCTGGCAAATGCCAAACGTCCTGCACGGTGTTGGGCTGTAAGCACAACCGCCACCTGTGGACATACCACCCTAATGGAGTCTGTTTCTGACCATTTGAGCAGACACATGCACATTTGTGGCCTGCTGGAGGTCATTTTGCAGGGCTCTGGCAGTGCTCCTCCTTGAACAAAGGCGGAGGTAGCGGTCCTGCTGCTGGGTTGTTGCCCTCCTACGGCCTCCTCCACGTCTCCTGATGTACTGGCCTGCCTCCTGGTAGCGCCTCCATGCTCTGCACACTATGCTGACAGACACAGCAAACCTTCTTGCCACAGCTCGCATTGATGTTCCATCCTGGATGAGCTGCACTACCTGAGCCACTTGTGTGGGTTGTAGACTCCGTCTCATGCTACCACTAGAGTGAAAGCACCACAGCATTCAAAAGTGACCAAAAGATCAGCCAGGATGCATAGGAACTGAGAAGTGGTCTGTGGTCTCCACCTGCAGAACCACTCCCTTATTGGGGGTGTCTTGCTAATTGCCTATAATTTCCACCTGTTGTCTCTTCCATTTGCACAACAGCATGTGAAATTTATTGTCAATCAGTGTTGCTTCCTAAGTGGACAGTTTGATTTCACAGAAGTGTGATTGACTTGGAGTTACATTGTGTTGTTTAAGTGTTCCCTTTATTTTTTGAGCAGTGTATAAATGCAATCTCTCTCTCTGTCTCTCTGCAGATAGTGTATGTGGCCCGTAATGCCAAGGACAGTGCTGTGTCTTATTTCCACTTTGACCGCATGAACAGGACACAGCCAGAGCCAGGAGTCTGGAACAACTTCTTACAGAGATTCATGGATGGAAAGAGTGAGTGAAGGAGAGAATAAAGAAGTGATTGAATGAGCAAGTGATAATAGTCCCCATTCACACTATGAATGTGTCTACTCTGCACTTCCTCAGTGGTGTTTGGTTCGTGGTACGACCATGTGACTGGTTGGTGGGAGAAGAAACAGACTCACTCCAAAATCCTCTACCTCTTCTATGAGGACATGGTTGAGGTGAGTAGAATGCTGATGCTAGTTGTGTGTTACAGTAGTATTAAGATGCATCTAATGAGCTCAGTGCACACATATGCTCAAGAGCCATTCTAACTGCTGCTCTAGGAGATTAGCTGTTTTTCCATCCAATGTGTATGTGATCCTACAGGATACGGGGAGAGAGCTGGACAGGCTGTGCTTCTACCTAGGTTTGTCTCCTTCAGCAGAGGAGAAGGAGAGGGTGAGAGAAGGAGTGCAGTTTGATAATATGAAGAAGAACAGCATGGCCAACTATTCCACCCTCCCAATCATGGATTTCAAGATCTCTCCATTCATGCGAAAAGGTAGACTTCTCCATGTCTCCCCTATACCTCTCTCTCTGTCAGTCGTTCCCTCCTCCCCTCTCTATGTCCACCACCTTTTCTTTGCTCATTACTCTCTCTCTCTCTCTCTCCCTCTCCAGGAAAGGTTGGTGACTGGAAGAACCATTTCACTGTAGCCCAGAGTGAACAGTTTGATGAAGACTATAAGAAGAAGATGAAGAACACCACCGTAGAGTTCCGCACTGTAGTCTAGGAGTTGTGGTCAAGTTGATTGTCTGATTGTTTGCAGTCAGGTTGATTGATTGTTTATTTGGCACATATGGACCTACGATAGGCTCAGCTGGGAGAATAGAATGGAGAATAGCATTATTAAGCATCAAGCATTGTTTTATGCTGTTTCAAAAATATACATACTTTGAAACTGTAACAATTCCTATTTGTATACTGTATACAGTATGACTAAACGTAATACATTGATGTTTGTTTGATTGTATTTATTTTTACAGGGACAGTGCACATTAATCAACGTTTGAGTAAAAGTTCTGGTTTTAGCCAGCCGGCTAATTTTCAACCGCAGTCCCTGGGCAGGTTATTAAACACAGTTACAATACATACAATCAATGAGCAGTGAGCACACGCAGAGCAACATAGGAAAAGCAAGACGTAGCATACAGACAGAGCAACATGGCACAAAAAGCAACAAGACAAAATCCATAAAAGCAACAAAGTGTTTCCACACCTCACAAGCTACAGGCAACAGCCAAAATGGAAAGCGACAACACACAGCTTGTCACGGCCATCGTTAAAGAAAGACAAATGTGCAGCGTGGTGAGCATACATTTTCTTTTTCTTTTGTAAAATGTCATCAACAAAACAAGAAATAACAAAAACGACCATGAAGCTTAGTGCCACTAACTCAAGTCAACTTCGAACAAATAACAAATGGAAAAAGGTTACCTAAGTATGATTCCCAATCAGAGACAACGAATGACAGCTGTCCCTGATTGAGAACCATACCCAGCCAAAACAAAGAAATACAAAAACATCGAAAATAGAACATAGAATGCCCACCCAAATCACACCCTGACAAAACCAAAATAGAGATGTAAAAATCTCTCTGAGGTCAGGGTGTGACACACCTAGGGATTATGTTCACAAATCTGATTGACCATTAGCCATGTCTTCATGTTTTTTTGTGAAAGTGTGATACGTGAGAGTCCACACAGTAACACATATGTAAATGGAGAAGAGCATTATTAAGCATCAAGCATTGTTTTATTCTGTTTCAAAAATATACATACTTTGAAACTGTAACAATTCCTACTCGTATACAGTATACAGTATGACTAAACACAATACATTGATGTTCATGTACTTGTACTTAAAATATTATGAAATGTCTATATGACCCAAAGCGGTCAAAGAGCCAGTAATTTGCACATACACACACACCCTCCACGTTTCACAGCTGTCTCGGCTGTATGTTCACTATGCCTGACACTTGCACTGTAAAAAGGGGGATGGGGCTGTTGTTTATCTGAAGTGCTTCTACTGTTTGGAATGATAGAAAATTAAACTTTGTATCTTCCAACCTACTTTATTCAATTTGCCTGAAATCAAATAATGTATTTTTTAGATCAGTGTGATTTTTGTTATTTAATGAAAGCTTCTAAATGGCTTCCAACAATTCATGTGCATGCACATTGAATAGCAGCAGGGGCAATGTAGTGGTGACAGCTTATCAGAAGAGTTGGAGGTGTGGCTAATGGGGGCTTTTTTTCACACGTGAGAGTGGATGTCATTCCAGTAAATGTGGTCTATGGTATTTGATATTAAATGTTAAACTTCTACACTGCCAGCATCTGTAATGATACTTAAATAAATGCATGTGGTACTAAAGTTCCTGATGAGGCTTTATGTTGAGGTAGCCAATGCTTGGTTATTATCTTCTCAACTACTGTATGAAATTTTACCTGTGACATTTGACCTCCTCACCAGACCTCCTTACCAAGTAACATTACAGAGTATCTTTTTGTATTGATTGTGGGCGTCTAACAAGCAACCTGGCGATAAAAAAGGTTGATGCAGTAGGTGAAAGATGTGTACCCGCTTCACACAGTGCCCAGAAACACACTATGCAGCCTAGTCTCTGGTCAGGTTAGAGTTAGACACACATACACTGTTGAAAAGTGATTTAGACAGTTTGTTGAAGGCAATGCAAGAGGTTTAAGGGCACAGAAAAGACAAATACACTATCTACCCAAGGACACTGCCCATTCAGTAGCCTATCAGGTGTGTGTGTGTGTGTGTGTGTGTGTGTGTGTGTGTGTGTGTGTGTGTGTGTGTGTGTGTGTGTGTGTGTGTGTGTGTGTGTGTGTGTGTGTGTGTGTGTGTGTGTGTGTGTGTGTGTGTGTGTGTGTGTGTGTGTGTGTGTGTGTGTGTGTGTGTGTTTTGATGGAAGGTGGGGGATTGAATATGTTTGGGGTCGGGTCGGGTCGGGTATGTAAAGGCATCCACAAACATAGGTTTGGTTTGTACTCGACAAGGTGAGGCAAGCCTCGCATTCTCCCTTAAAAAGCCATTCGCTTGAAAATAAGAAACAAGCAGCAATTCTACCGTTTGTCCTCTTGAGACAGTGTTTTAGAAAATATTGAATCAAATACTTATCAGATACCGGAGCTTGTGAATTCAAATAGACTTTATTACAGAGAGAAACAAAACCAAGCAATTCCATGAAAGAACTGACTCTTCATTCTTAGTGATTGGAGAGCTTCTGGTCAGCGGGGTGGTGGCACCGGGATCCTCATCTCTCCCAAGTGGTCATTCTCTCTTTCTCCCCTTACCCATCTGTCTATCGCCTCCTTTGAATTCCATGCTGTCACAGTTACCAGCCCTGTCAAGCTTAACATCCTTATCATTTATCGCCCTCCAGGTTCCCTCGGAGAGTTCATCAATGAGCTTGATGCCTTGATAAGCTCCTTTCCTGAGGACGGCTCACCTCTCACAGTTCTGGGCGACTTTAACTTCCCCACGTCTACCTTTGACTCATTCCTCTCTGCCTCCTTCTTTCAACTCCTCTCCTCTTTTGACCTCACCCTCTCACCCTCCGCCCCTACTCACAAGGCGCAGGCAATACGCTCGACCTCATCTTTACTAGATGCTGTTCTTCTACTAACCTCATTGCAACTCCCCTCCAAGTCTCCGACCACTACCTTGTATCCTTTTCCCTCTCGCTCTCATCCAACACTTCCCACACTGCCCCTACTCGGATGGTATCGCGCCGTCCCAACCTTCGCTCTCTCTCCCCCGCTACTCTCTCCTCTTCCATCCTATCATCTCTTCCCTCTGCTCAAACCTTCTCCAACCTATCTCCTGATTCTGCCTCCTCAACCCTCCTCTCCTCCCTTTCTGCATCATTTGACTCTCTATGTCCCCTATCCTCCAGGCCGGCTCGGTCCTCCCCTCCCGCTCCGTGGCTCGATGACTCATTGCGAGCTCACAGAACAGGGCTCCGGGCAGCCGAGCGGAAATGGAGGAAAACTCGCCTCCCTGCGGACCTGGCATCCTTTCACTCCCTCCTCTCTACATTTTCCTCCTCTGTCTCTGCTGCTAAAGCCACTTTCTACCACTCTAAATTCCAAGCATCTGCCTCTAACCATAGGAAGCTCTTTGCCACCTTCTCCTCCCTTCTGAATCCTCCTCCCCCCCCCTCCTCCCTCTCTGCAGATGACTTCGTCAACCATTTTGAAAAGAAGGTCGACGACATCCGATCCTCGTTTGCTAAGTCAAACGACACTGCTGGTTCTGCTCACACTGCCCTACCCTGTGCTCTGACCTCTTTCTCCCCTCTCTCTCCAGATGAAATCTCGCGTCTTGTGACGGCCGGCCGCCCAACAACCTGCCCGCTTGACCCTATCCTCTCCTCTCTTCTCCAGACCATTTCCGGAGACCTTCTCCCTTACCTCACCTCGCTCATCAACTCATCCCTGACCGCTGGCTACGTCCCTTCCGTCTTCAAGAGAGCGAGAGTTGCACCCCTTCTGAAAAAACCTACACTCGATCCCTCCGATGTCAACAATTACAGACCAGTATCCCTTCTTTCTTTTCTCTCCAAAACTCTTGAACGTGCCGTCCTTGGCCAGCTCTCCCGCTATCTCTCTCTGAATGACCTTCTTGATCCAAATCAGTCAGGTTTCAAGACTAGTCATTCAACTGAGACTGCTCTCCTCTGTATCACGGAGGCGCTCCGCACTGCTAAAGCTAACTCTCTCTCCTCTGCTCTCATCCTTCTAGATCTATCGGCTGCCTTCGATACTGTGAACCATCAGATCCTCCTCTCCACCCTCTCCGAGTTGGGCATCTCCGGCGCGGCCCACGCTTGGATTGCGTCCCACCTGACAGGTCGCTCCTACCAGGTGGCGTGGCGAGAATCTGTCTCCTCACCACGCGCTCTCACCACTGGTGTCCCAGGGCTCTGTTCTAGGCCCTCTCCTATTCTCGCTATACACCAAGTCACTTGGCTCTGTCATAACCTCACATGGTCTCTCTTATCATTGCTATGCAGACGACACACAATTAATCTTCTCCTTTCCCCCTTCTGATGACCAGGTGGCGAATCGCATCTCTGCATGTCTGGCAGACATATCAGTGTGGATGACGGATCACCACCTCAAGCTGAACCTCGGCAAGACGGAGCTGCTCTTCCTCCCGGGGAAGGACTGCCCGTTCCATGATCTCGCCATCACGGTTGACAACTCCATTGTGTCCTCCTCCCAGAGCGCTAAGAACCTTGGCGTGATCCTGGACAACACCCTGTCGTTCTCAACCAACATCAAGGCGGTGGCCCGTTCCTGTAGGTTCATGCTCTACAACATCCGCAGAGTACGACCCTGCCTCACACAGGAAGCGGCGCAGGTCCTAATCCAGGCACTTGTCATCTCCCGTCTGGATTACTGCAACTCGCTGTTGGCTGGGCTCCCTGCCTGTGCCATTAAACCCCTTCAACTCATCCAGAACGCCGCAGCCCGTCTGGTATTCAACCTTCCCAAGTTCTCTCACGTCACCCCGCTCCTCCGTTCTCTCCACTGGCTTCCAGTTGAAGCTCGCATCCGCTACAAGACCATGGTGCTTGCCTACGGAGCTGTGAGGGGAACGGCACCTCAGTACCTCCAGGCTCTGATCAGGCCCTACACCAAAACAAGGGCACTGCGTTCATCCACCTCTGGCCTGCTCGCCTCCCTACCTCTGAGGAAGTACAGCTCCCGCTCAGCCCAGTCAAAACTGTTCGCTGCTCTGGCCCCCCCAATGGTGGAACAAACTCCCTCACGACGCCAGGACAGCGGCGTCGTCAATCACCACCTTCCGGAGACACCTGAAACCCCACCTCTTTAAGGAATACCTAGGATAGGATAAGTAATCCCTCTCACCCCCCCCCCTTTAAGATTTAGATGCACTATTGTAAAGTGACTGTTCCACTGGATGTCATAAGGTGAATGCACCACTTTGTAAGTCGCTCTGGATAAGAGCGTCTGCTAAATGACTTAAATGTAAATGTAAATGATTGTTTTTATACAGTTTTACCCTTACATAACATCATCACTCCACTTTGTGAATCTTGTTGTCTTACTTCGTTTCCATTCTCTTATTGGCTCAGATATTGAGGCATAGATTCTATTGGTGGAGTGACATGCATACTCCTACTGGTGCCTATCACTGATTAGCTAATGTTCCTGTCAAAGGTCTTCACATGTTCAGGCCGATGTTGTCTATGTATGATTAACCCATGTGCATGTCCAGTAGCCTTCATAAGATCAGACATAGCCCAGACCAGTCATGTCTTGTTAGTCTACCTTGCCTCATCCACACAGATTCTGCTTGCGTTTTAAGATCTCTCCATTCATACAAAAAGGTAGAATTCTCCATTTCTCCCCTATACCTCTCTCTCTGTCAGTCTTTCCCTCCACCCCTCTCTATGTCCACCACCTTTTCTTTGCTCATGACTCTCTCTCTTTCTCTCTCTCTCCCACTCTCCCATTCCTCAGGAAAGGTTAGTGACTGGAAGAACAATTTCACGGTGGCCCGGAGCGAACAGTTTGATGAAGACTATAAGAAGAAGATGATGAACACCGTACAGTTCCGCACTGTAGTCTAGGAGTTGTGGTCAAGTTGATTGTCTGATTGTTTGTGGTCAGGTTGATTGATTGAGTATTTGGCGCACATAGACTTACGATAGGCTTGGCTGGGGTGTCAGTCTTCCATTGGTCCACAGTTAACTGGGTTATAGTGTTGAATATACAGGGTGAGGATCATATTGTATCATATCCTGGAGTGTGAATGAGAAAGATCATGAAGTGTCTTATATCATTTTTTGAGAATGATTGATGCTATTTTGAGATATGAGCTATAGGTTGAGAACTAAAAACAAAAGTAAAATGAGGACATGCTGCACAGAACATTCTTAGCAATGTGAGCTATTTGTAAATCCTCTTGCCTGGTCTGTTTTTCAGAGTCTGAGAAAAAAACAGTGCGAGTCGATACAGTAATAAATATGTAAATAGGGAAGAGCATAGTTAAGCATCAAGCATTGTTTTATTCTGTTTCAAAAATATACATACTTTGAAACTGTAACAATTCTGTTTAACAAAAATACTGAGTGGAGGGGGAGCCAGGCCATTTAGGATCTTGAATACAAGACATGCTTCGGTGTATTGCACAAGATTTTCCCAACTCAGGAGCTCATGCTTTCTGAGGATGTAACAGTAATGAGGGTGATTGGGCTTCCTATCAAGCACTTTGAGAGACTGTTTGTTATAGTCAGTTATAGGCAGTTATAGTCAATGAACTAATCACTGATCATAATCTTGATGTGATTGGCCTGACTGAAACATGGCTTAAGCCTGATGAATTTTACTGTGTTAAATGAGACCTCACCTCCTAGTTACACTAGTGACCATATCCCCCGTGCATCCCACAAAGGCGGAGGTGTTGCTAACATTTACGATAGCAAATTTCAATTTACAAAAAAAAAGACTTTTCGTCTTTTGAGCTTCTAGTCATGACATCTATGCAGCCTACTCAATCACTTTTTATAGCTACTGTTTACAGGCCTCCTGGGCCATATACCTCGTTCCTCATTGAGTTCCCTGAATTCCTATTGGACCTTGTAGTCATAGCAGATAATATTCTAATTTTTGGTGACTTTAACCTGTTAAGTCGACCCTCTACTTTTTCGAACATTCTGTTAAAAATCGCGCAACATTTCAGCGCCCTGCTACTCATGCCAGGAATATAGTATATGCATATTATTAGTATGTGTGGATAGCAAACACTCTGACGTTTCTAAAACTGGTTAAATCACTGCTGTGACTTTAACAGAGCGTGAGTTTCATCGAATAGCGCAGGAAAACCTGATCACTGAAAATGGAAATAAATATCCTTGCGCTTACTTCCAGGAATTGTTCAAAGTGAACCGAATTACATGAGACCGAGGTTTCAGCGCCTACAGCTACCACACGTTGTCTAGAGTCTTGTCATTTGATTCGCAATTGATTCTTGGTCTAACCGGTTCAAGGGAACTCCTTCCCTCCGTTCTCTGATCGTATGTTTTGGTCGAGCTCTCTCGGCCATGTTTTTTTTCAGACGACACCTATAGAAGTTACATCGCCTCCTGATGAATTGTATCGCTTATTAACGTGTACTAATACCTAAAGTTGCATTACAAAAGTATTTCGAAGTGTTTTGTGAAAGTTTATCGTCGACTTTTTGAATTTTAAAAAATGACGTTACGTTATGAAACACTCTTTTTTTTCGTTTATCATACAGTCTACATAGAACGATATCTAGGCTATATATGGACCGATTTAATCGAAAAAAAGACCCAATAGTGATTATGGGACATCTAGGAGTGCCAACAAAGAAGATGGTCAAAGGTAATGAATGTTTTATATTTTATTGTGCGGTTTGTGTAGCGCCGAATATGCTAATTATTTTGTTTACGTCCCCTGCGGGTCTTTTGTGGTGTTACATGCTATCAGATAATAGCTTCTCATGCTTTCGCCGAAAAGCATTTTAAAAATCTGACTCGTTGCCTGGATTCACAACGAGTGTAGCTTTAATTCAATACCCTGCATGTGTATTTTAATGAACGTTTGAGTTTTAACTAATACTATTAGCATTTAGCGTAGTGCATTTGCATTTCCAGAGCTCTAGATGGAACGCCTGCGTGCCAGGTAGGAGCAAGTGGTTAATATTCACATGGAAAAGTCCACAGACCCACTCCAAAAGGCTTTCGGAGCCATCATCGACCGCGTTTTGTCCAACATGTCTCTGGACCTACTCACTGTCACAGTCATACTCTGGACCTAGTTTTGTCCCATGGAATAAATGTTGTGGATCTTAATGTTTTTCCTCATAATCCTGGACTATCGGACCACCATTTTATTACGTTTGCAATTGCAACAAATAATCTGCTCAGACCCCAACCAAGGAGCATCAAAAGTCGTGCTATAAATTCACAGACAACACAAAGATTCCTTGATGCCCTTCCATACATAAGGGAAGATTTTGGCAGTACCTGTATGGTTAGTGAGAAAGTCCATATTGCAAATGTACCGTCCCTTACTAGACGTCCAAAATCGTTTGTAAAATTCGCGGACGGCGTCGGACCGAGCGGCAGGGCCGGACCTACCAGGAAGTCATCAAATGAACTTTGTCGGACATTCGGTTTCCGTTTTACAAAAATAATAAGATTTAGGTCATTTTTCCGCTGTCCCGGAAATTCCCACAAGAGGGCATAAGCAATCATATTGCTATTGGACAAAACATCACGATTCACGACGGGGCCTTATCTCGAAAACTGAAAATATTTAGAAGCCGAAACTCGATGAGCGTAGGGGCGGCATAATGGGCAGTTGGCCCCGAACAAGATGGCGTCTAGGCCTCAACGGTTTTTGAGTTATGGCCATTTATCTGGGATTAAAGGTCCAAAATGAAAATAGAGAAATTATTTTTCCACTTCACGTACATTTACATTTTTTTTTTTCAAAGTCAAGGAGCCTCCGGTGTCAATAAAAAAAGAACCAGCCATTTATCTATCGTCATTTAAGAGAAATCGTACAACGACACCTTGGTGATGTTCACGGATAGGTGTTTTTTTCCCAACGGTTACAGATCCAGTTGCAGGGTGTTCTTACGAATCTTTTTAAAGTGTGCTGCGGAGCTCTGCGAGATTTCTGTGATTTTCTATGATGGGGTCCTGTGTAGCTCAGTTGGTAGAGCATGGCGCTTGTAACGCCAGGGTAGTGGGTTCTATCCCCGGGACCACCCATACGTAGAATGTATGCACACATGACTGTAAGTCGCTTTGGATAAAAGCGTCTGCTAAATGGCATATATTATTATTATTATTATTATTATTATTATTCTGAAATAACACACACTCACTAAACCCTCCGTAAATAACTCAGTTCTTACCGTAAAGACTTAAAACTCAGGATTCTGTAAAGGCGTACCCCAATCATGACATGGGTTTATTTATAGCTTCCTGTGCCAACCGGAAGTGCCTTAAATGGTGTCACAGTGGCAGTTTCCAAGGGTTAAAAAGGTCAGATCTTTTCAAAACTTCATATGTGTGATTAGGCAACCCCCATAAACTGTAAGTCAGTCAGTCATTTCATTTCTCCCAACAGAAAGGACCATAGGTCATCAGGAAGAATGGACCCCAGAAAGAGTAGCTGCTGCAGGAGCAACAGCGTCAAAGAAAAGCTCTCTCTCACACACACACACACACACACAGAAACACACACACAGTAAGGATGGAGTGACAAAGTGCGGTGCTTAAAGACACACAAAGCCTAAAAAGTGGGTTTGGTGTCAATTGGTATCAGTTTGGTGTCAGAATGACATCTAATTGACTGATGGACACTGACTTGCTAGTTGACTTTTGTACATTAGCAATATGTTTAAACGGAGAGGGACCATCACCAAAATGGCATTCTGAAATCAACACAAAAAATGGCATCACCATAGTCTCCAGACTGTGCCGAGTTCAACGAGACGCCCCGCTTGACCGTAGCTCGCTCTGAGTGCAGTGACCTTGAAAAAAAGCAGAACCAAAATGAAGCCTGGCCCTCAATGTCATTTGCTTTTGGGTAACAGTGAGAGAACCGTTAGGGGAGAAGCAAAATTCGACCTCAGGTACGTTCCTAAAGTCCTCCCGATCCGTGCAAGCCTAACCTTGACCCTGTGGCATTAACCCTTAACAGTTAAAAGAAGGTGTTTACATCAAAGAGTTTGCATTGACTTCTCTCCCCATAGGAATACATTGCCTGCACCTCTAAATTCAACCTGAAGCCTATGTGGGTTATGAATGCCTAAGGAACCTGTCTTCTATGACAGTCCATCAGACCACTATGAGGTCTACCTGTGTCGATTCTAAGTTTCCTGGAGCAACCGGAAGTGGTTAAATTGACCCAAAAGGAGTTTTGATGTACATAACCTTCAAAGGTGAAAATGACTGCATTCAACACTGTGTAGATCGTAGATCAGTCAATTCTTAACTTAAAGACTTAAAACTCAGGATTCTGTAAGTGTTTATGTCAATCAAGACATGTATTTACTTATAGCTTCCTGTGCCAACCGGAAGTGCCTTTAATTGGGTCACACTGTCTGTTTTGAAGGGTTAGAAAAGTCACATCTCTCCAAAACTTCATATGTGTGACCAGGTAACCCTCCTAAACTGTAAATCAGTCATTTCTCCCAGCAGATGTCAAAGAAAAGCTCTCACACGCACACACAGCAAGGATGGAGTTAAAAAGTGCGGTGCTTAAAGGCACAGAGAGCAGGCAATGGCATTACCATAATCTCTAGGCCGTGCCGAGTTCAACGAGATATCCCGCTTGACCGTAGCTCACTCGGTCTGAGCGCAGCGACCATTAGAAAAGTAGGCCCAAAATTAAGCCTGCCCCACAACGTCATTTGCTTTTGGGTGACAGTGAGAGAACCTTTAGGGTGAGAAGCACAATTCGACCTCTGGTATGTTCCTAAGGTCCTTCCGATCCGTGCAAGCCTAACGTTGACCGTGTGGCATTAACCCTTAATAGTTAAAAGAAGGTGTTTACTTCAAAGAGTTTGCATTGACTTCTCTCCCCATAGGAATACATTGCCTGCACCCCTAAATTCAACCTGAAGTCTATATGGGTTATGAATGCCGTATGAACCTGTCTTTGGTAACAGTCCATCAGGCCAGTATGAGGTCTACTTGTGTTGATTCTAAGCTTCCTGGACCAACCGGAAGTGGTTAAAATCACCCTAAAAGTGTTTTTCCATTACCTGCCTGCAGTTTGATAGACATAGTGCATTCAACCCTGTGTAAATCAGTCAATTCTTAACGTAAGGACTTAAAACTCAGGATTCTGTAAAAGCATACCCCAGTGAGGATGTGTGTTGACTTATAGCTTCCTATGCCAACCGGAAGTGCCTTAATTGGTGTCTCAGGGGCTGTTTCGAGGGGTTAAAAAAGTCAGATCTGTCCAAAACTTCATATGTGTGATTAGGCAACCCCCATGAACTGTAAATCAGTCATTTTTCCCATAAAATTTTAAAGGAAAACTAAATCACACAGACACACAACTTGGAAGGAGGGACATATTGGGGTTTGTAGAGACAGACAGTGCCTCCAATAGTTAGCTTTGTTCGAGCTAAAAAAGAACCGTCAGACCTAGAGTTCCGAAACTTTAGAAACCTGTTCTAGACCTCGGGTCGATAGTGCGTGGTGAGTTAGGTGGCTCTAGAAGGTTCTCGGACCGAGAAATAGCCTCGTACATTTGCAATGACTTCAATTCATTTTGACCATTACGAAAATGGCGACATTTAGAAAAGTCTCAGAAACACAAGACTAGGTGCATTGAAACCGGCTCGGCCCATAGAGACGGATAGCTCATTCAAGGACCCCATAGCAAGGCATTGAAAAAATTGGATTTTCAGCACCAATTAATTTTGAGTCAATTTAGCATTTTTGAGCATGTCAAATTTCATATGGTAAATGCACATTGAAACATATTGCAAATGCACGTGCATTTGCAATATGATTCTATAGTGTAAAAACATCACCAAATGGACATGATGAAATCAACACAACGAGTGATGGAAAGGAACAACTATCACTGCCCGGCCATCCTGTGTTCCCATAGCGGGCATTAATATCAGAATGACCGGTAAATGCATTCACAACCATATTTTTATTTTTGGGTTACCAGGTGCCTATTTTCAATCACCAGTTGCACAACAATGTGTATCCATCAGAATATTTTAAACAGTCCATAGAGCACTCAGGGCTGCCCCCATAGATAGAGGGCCGTAGTAGGGTACTCCCATAGCGGGCATGGATAATAGGAGTCCCGGTAAATGCATTAAAACCATATTTTTATTTTTGGGTTACCAGTTGCACAACAATGCACGTGCATTTGCAATATGATTCTATAGTGAAAAAACATCACCAAATGGACATGATGAAATCAACACAACGAGTGATGGAAAGGAACAACTATCACTGCCAGGCCATCCTGTGTTCATCAGGCCAGTCAATTTTGCATTCCTGCAGCATTTTTATAGCATGACAAAATCGTGATGGTACATGCCCATTGAACCATATTGCAAATGCACAATGACTTTGCAAAAGTGAGAAAACATAAACAAATGGACATGATGAAATCAACACAACGAGTGATGGAAAGGTACAACTCTCACTGCTCGTCCATCCTGTGTTCATCAGGCCAGTCAATTTTGCATTTTTGAGCATGTCAAATTTCATATGGTAAATGCACATTGAAACATATTGCAAATGCACGTACATTTGCAATATGATTATATAGTGAAAAAACATCACAAAATGGACATGATGAAGTCAACACAACGAGTGATGGAAAGGAACAACTATCACTGCCCGGCCATCCTGTGTTCCCATAGCAAGCATTAATATCAGAATGACCGGTAAATGCATTTACAAGCATATTTTTTGGGGGGTTACCAGGTGCCTATTTTCAATCACCAGTTGCACAACATGCGTATCCATCAGAATATTTTAAACAGTCCATAAAGCACTCAGGACGGACCCCATAGATGGAGGGCCGTAGTAGGGTACTCCCATAGCGGGCATGGACAATAGGAGTCCCGGTAAATGCATTTACAACCATATTTTTATTTTTGGGTTACCAGTTGCACAACAATGCACGTGCATTTGCAATATGATTCTATAGTGAAAAAACATCACCAAATGGACATGATGAAATCAACACAACGAGTGATGGAAAGGTACAACTATCACTGCTCGGCCATCCTGTGTTCATCAGACCAGTCAATTTTGCATTTGTGAGCATGTCAAATTTCATATGGTAAATGCACATTGAAACATATTGGAAATGCACGTGCATTTGCAATATGATTATATAGTGAAAAAACATCACAAAATGGACATGATGAAGTCAACACAACGAGTGATGGAAAGGAACAACTATCACTGCCCGGCCATCCCGAGTTCATCAGGCCAGTCAATTTTGCATTTCTGCAGGATTTTTGAGCATGTCAAATTTCTTATGGCATTTGGCCCACAAAAAAATTCCATATGCACAATTTTAAAAAAATATTTAAAAAATATGATAATAAAATTGGACAAAAGTATATTCATACAGTTCTTACACATGTGTAATTGACAAAAAAATCGAAATAATTTCAAAAAACGGTCCAGAAAGCACTTTTTTAAGGGTGTGTGAAGTTTTTTACAAAATTTTGACATTTTTGACTTTTGACTTCCTATGAAATCATATTGAAATTGGACAAAACATATTCCTTATGCGCATGTAAAAAAAAATGATGATAATAAAATTGGACAAAAGTATATTCATACAGTTCTTACACATGTGTAATTGACAAAAAAATCGAAAGAATTTCAAAAAACGGTCCAGAAAGCACTTTTTTAAGGGTGTGTGAAGTTTTTTACAAAATTTTGACATTTTTGACTTTTGACTTTTGACTTCCTATGAAATCATATTGAAATTAGACAAAACATATTCCTTATGCGCATGTAAAAAAAAATTATGATAATAAAATTGGACAAAAGTATATTCATACAGTTCTTACACATGTGTAATTGACAAAAAAATCAAAATAATTTTGAAAAACGGTCCAGAAAGCACTTTTTTAAGGGGTGATAAGTTTTTGACAAAAAATTCATTTTGCTTTTGGACGTTGACTTGGGTTACATTTCCAATATGAAAAACCACGGTGGAGCGGATTCGCCCCCTGTTGAATTTTTAAAGTGTTACAACTGGCAATTGCCATATGGCATTTGCAATACACTTTGCATGAATCAACGCCGAATTGGGTGGTATTGGCCAATGTGTATATGGTTTGTCCGATGCCAATGACTTCCCATTCATTTTTGTCCAATACAGGGGGGTATTCCCTTACAGACTCCCTCTGCCTACCCAAGGGGGTCAGAGGACAAAAATCAGTTAACCACCTAACTGAGGAACACAATTTAACCTTGCGCAATACCCTAGATGCAGTTGCACCCCTAAAAACTAAAAACATTTATCATAAGAAACTAGCTCCCTGGTATACAGAAAATACCCGAGCTCTGAAGCAAGCTTCCAGAAAATTGGAACGGAAATGTCGCCACACCAAACTGGAAGTCTTCCAACTAGCTTGCAAAGACAGTACAGTGCAGTATTGAAGAAGCCTTACTGCTGCTCGATTGTCCTATTTTTCCAACTTAATTGAGGAAAAAAAGAACAATCCAAAATGTATTTTTGATACTGTCGTTACGCTAACTAAAAAGCAGCATTTGTCACACCCTGACCATAGTTTGCTTTGTATGTTTCTATGTTTTGTTTGGTCGGGGTGTGAGCTGAGTGGGCATTCTATGTTGGATGTCTTGTTTGTCTGTTTCTGTGTTTGGGCCTGATATGGTTCTCAATCAGAGGCAGGTGTTAGTCATTGTCTCTGATTGGGAGCCATATTTAGGTAGACTGTTTTGTGTTGGGTGTTGTGGGTGGTTGTCTCCTGTGTCAGTGTTTGTACCACATGGGACTGTTTCGGGTTTTCACGGTTCTTGTTTTGTAGTTTATTCATGTATAGTTTTATTATTAAAGAACCATGAATTATAACCACGCTGCATTTTGGTCTGCCTCTCCTTCCCAGGAGGAATCCCGTTACATCATTCCCCAAGTGAGGATGGCTTTCACTTCAGCAGTAATAAATTCATGAACTTCTTTGAGGAAAAGATCATGATAATTAGTAAGCAAATTACGGACTCCTCTTTAAATCTGCGTATTCCTTCAAAGCTCAGTTGTCCTGAGTCTGCACAACTCTGCCAGGATCTAGGATCAAGAGAGACACTCAAGTGTTTTAGTACGATATCTCGACACAATGATAAATAATCATGGCCTCTAAACCTTCAAGCTGCATACTGGACCCTATTCCAACTAAACTACTGAAAGAGCTGCTTCCTGTGCTTGGCCCTCCTATGTTGAACATAATATATGGCTCTCTATCCACCAGATGTGTACCAAACTCACTAAAAGTGGCCTCTCTTGAAAAAGCCAAACCTTGACCCAGACAATATAAAAAAACTATCATCCTATATCGAATCTTCCATTCCTCTAATTATTTTTTAGAAAAGGCTCACTCACTGCCTTCCTGAAGACAATGTATATGAAATGCTTTAGTCTGGTTTTAGACCCCATCATAGCACTGAGACCGCACTTGTGAAGATGGTATATTACCTTTTAATGGCATCAGACCGAAGCTCTGCATCTGTCCTCGTGCTCCTAGACCTTAGTGCTGCTTTTGATACCATCGATCACCACATTATTTTGGAGAGATTGGAAACCCAAACTGGTCTACATGGACAAGTTCTGGCCTGGTTTAGATCTTATCTGTCGGAAAGATATCAGTTTGTCTCTGTGAATGGTTTGTCCTCTGACAAATCAACTGTACATTTCAGTGTACCTCAAGGTTCAGTTTTAGGACCACTATTGTTTTCACTATATATTTTACCTCTTGGGGATGTCATTCGAAAACATAATGTTAACTTTCACTGCTATGCGGATGACACACAGCTGTACATTTCAATGAAACATGGTGAAGCCCCAAAATTGCCCTCGCTAGAAGTCTGTGTTTCAGACATAAGGAAGTGGATGGCTGAACACTTTTTACTTTTAAACCCAGACAAAACAGAGATGATTGTTCTAGGTCCCAAGAAAGAAAGAGATCTTCTGTTGAATCTGACAATTCATCTTAATGATTGTACAGTCGTCTCAAATAAAACTGTGAAGGACCTCGGCGTTACTCTGGACCCTGATCTCTCTTTTGACGAACATATCAAGACTGTTTCAAAGACAGCTTTTTTCCATCTACGTAACATTGCAAAAATCAGACACTTTCTGTCCAAAAATTAATCCATGATTTTGTTACTTCTAGGGTAGACTACTGCAATGCTCTACTTTACGGCTACCCAGATAAAGCACTAAATAAACTTCAGTTAGTGCTAAATACGGCTGCTAGAATCCTGACTAGAACAAAAAAAATTGATCATATTACTCCAGTGCTAGCCTCCCTACACTGGCTTCCTGTTAAGGCAAGGGCTGATTTCAAGGTTTTACTGCTAAACTACAAAGCATTATATGGGCTTTCTCCTACCTATCTGTCTGATTTGGTCCTGCCGTACATACCTACACGTACGTTACGGTCACAAGACGCAGGCCTCCTAATTGTCCCTAGAATTTCTAAACAAACAGCTGGAGGCAGGGCTATCTCCTATAGAGCTCCATTTTTATAGAATGGTCTGCCTACCCATGTGAGATACGCAGAGTCGGTCTCAACCTTTAAGTCTTTACTGAAGACTCATCTCTTCAGTGGGTCATATGATTGAGTGTAGTTTGGCCCAGGTGTGTGAAGGTGAACGGAAAGGCTCTGGAGCAACGAACAGCCCTTGCTGTCTCTGCCTGGCCGGTCCCCTCTTTCCACTGGGATTCTCTGCCTCTAACTCTATTACAGGGGCTGAGTCACTGGCTTACTGGTACTCTTTCATGCCGTCCCTAGAAGGGGTGCGTCACTTGAGTGGGTTGAGTCACTGATGTGATCTTCCTTTCTGGGTTGGCGCCCCCCCTTGGTTTGTGTCGTGGCGGAGATCTTTGTGGGCTATACTCGGCCTTGTCTCCGGATGGTAAGTTGGTGGTTGAAGATATCCCTGGTGTGGGGGCAGTGCTTTGGCAAAGTGGGTGGGGTTATATCCTTCCTGTTTGACCTTGTCCGGGGGGTATCATCGGATGGGGCCAAAGTGTCTCCTGACCCCTCCTGTCTCAGCCTCCAGTATTTATGATGCAGTAGTTTATGTGTCGGGGGGCTAGGGTCAGTTTGTTATATCTGGAGTACTTCTCCTGTCTTATCCAGCATCCTGTGTGAATTTAAGTATGCTCTCTCTAATTCTCTCTCTCTCTTTCTTTTTCTCTCTCGGATGACCTGAGCCCTAGGACCATGCCTCAGGACAACCTGGCATGATGACTCCTTGCTGTCCCCAGTCCATGGCCGTGGTGTGTGGGAGCAAATATAACACATAGACAAATGCATAAGATGTATGGAATAGCTGAACACTACAAACAGACTACATGAAGGGAAGGTGACACAGGTGCTAGGATAGCTGGACATACCAAGGCCAGAGGGATATACAAAGGAGGGGGTCAGTCAAATGACTTACTGATGACCAATAGACATAGTTCGCATACTTTTGGGACGTAGAGATGCAGAAGGAATGACAGAGAAGACACATAGTCTGTTGCTCTGAGATAAAGACACACATACATAGTAACATATTGAGCTAAGTGCAGAGCCAAAGCATAGGGCTGTAAAATAGAGGAATGTATAGTATTTTTAGTATAGCTGGACACGCTAGAAACTGAGGAGACACATAGTCTGCTGATCCTAGATAATACACAAACAAAAGAATGCATTTAGCTAAGTGCAGGAACAAAGCAAGGGTCTTGTCATCATTATAATCTGACGGAAAGCAGGTATGGGCGTTATTGAGCTGAACAAGCAGGATGCACGGATTGGAATGTAACTTTATTTGCATGTAGGATGGGTTCATATGCAATATGTGGATAAATACTGGAGCCAGAGCTCTGGAAAAGGTGTGTGTTCCGCGGGGCACTCCGGCTTGCTATACTGTTGTATTAAAGCCTGATTGATTTCACAAAGTTCTGGTATGCGTTGTATTTGATCCGATTTTCCACCACAGGTGCTGCTCCAGTTTAAACTGTTCTGCCTGCAGCTATGGAATCCTGACCTGTTCACCGGACGTGCTACCTGTCCCAGACATGCTGTTTTCAACTCTCTAGAGACCGCAGGAGTGGTAGAGATACTCTTAATGATCGGCTATGAAGAGCCAACTGACATATACTCCTGAGGTGCTGACTTGCTGCACCCTCGACAACTACTGTGATTATTATTATTTGACCATGCTGGTCATTTATGAACATTTGAACATCTTGGCCATGTTCGGTTATAATCTCCACCCGGCACAGCCAGAAGAGGACTGGCCACCCATCATAGCCTGGTTCCTCTCTAGGTTTCTTCCTTGGTTATGGCCTTTCTAGGGAGTTTTCCCTAACCACCGTGCTTCTACACCTGCATTTCTTGCTGTTTGTGATTTTAGGCTGGGTTTCTGTACAGCACTTTGAGATATCAGCTGATGTACGAAGGGCTATATAAATACATTTGATTCGATTTGATTTGTAGACAGACTGAATGGGTTTTAATGTTGTACAGCAAGCTTGGGCCCAACTAGACAAGCAGTATGTTAAGTGAGGGAGTATTATAGATTTGAAGTACAGTTTTGCTACCTCTGTAGTCAAACAATTGTGTATAAATCAGAAATTAGCTAGGTTGAATTTGGTTATTTGAATTGCCTTTTTCATCTGCTTTTTAAAAGAGAGGTTGGAATAAAGTATGATGCCAAGCTACCTAAAACCAGATACCACCTGGAGATTCTCCCCTGACACTTAGACGTTCTGGCTCAGTAGCATCTGTTGCCCTCTTTGTGAAGAACATGCTGACAGTTTTTGATTGATTTGCAAACACGAGTCAATTTGTAACCTGGACCATTACAGTAGTGAGTTCTTGTGCAGCTTGTTGTTTGCTCTTTGCATGCACATATATCACAGTATCATCTGCATATATTTGAACTTCAGACCCAGTACTGACAGAAGGCAGATCATTAATGTACAGGCTGAACAGGAGGGGCCCCAGTATTGACCCTTGGGGCACGCCCACATCAGAGTTAAGAGTGGGCGACAGCTCATTGCTCACTCTGACACACTGAGTTCTGCCTTCAATGTATGACTTCATCAATCTTAAGGCATCGGGGGCAAAGTTGAACTTGGACAATTTTGTGATGAGTCATGGTTAGGCCTTCCTTAGGTCCAAAAACACAGCCCCAACAACGCCCCTTTTGTCCATTTTTGACTTCACATTTTCCAGAAGAAAGCATTTGGCCGTTTCCGTTGAGTGTTTCGCTCTGAAGCCAAACTGCATGGAGTGTAATGTGAAGGGGCTGTTGTTGAGGTGGGCAATCAGTTGTTCTGCTACACACTTTTCAACAACCTTCGACACCACAGGTAGTATACTAATGGGCCTGGAGTTACTCATGTCAGCAGGGTCACCCAATTTAAAGATGGGCGTTATCTGGCCGACTTCCCCCAGACCAATAGATGTGTTGGTGACCATAGTAATGGCGCCAAAGAGTGACTGTTTGTAGTTTTTAAGAAAGGTGAGTCCAAACACATCTTTGGCTTTAGAGTTCTTTCGTGAGCTCATCACCTTGTTCACCTTTGACTCAAAATCCTCCCTTATGATGAAGACAGGTTGAGTGTCATTTACTAGCACTGAGCCCAAGAAACAAGTGGAGGGGTTCTGTGTCAGTACCCTGACTGAGTCAATAAAGTAGAAATTGAAGGCTATTGCTATTTCGACTGCATCCTGTATTCACCATGATTTCTAGTCTTTTTGCAATGTTACTATAGTCTTTCCCTGTTAACTGTTTTAGAGAGTCTCCCAGATCAATTTAGAATTTCCCTTTGCTTTACCAATTATGTTAATAAAAAAGTTTGCCTTGGCCTGTCTGATTTCTTCCATCACCTTATTTTTCAACATGGTAAACCTACGTCTGTCATGCTCTAATTTGGACTTTTTAGCTGTTTTTAAAGCATGATTTCGTTCTTTCATCAGTTTCCAGATATCTCCATTTAGCCAAGGAAGAGTGCTCTTTTGGTCAGGGTTGGATTTGATTTTCTTTAGGAAACCATTTATTGTAGTGTGTACTTGTATTTCATGTACTTGTATTTAAATTAATATGAGATGTCTATATGACCCAAAGCGGTTAAAGAGCCAACAATTTGCACATACACACACCCTCCAATTTTCACAGCTGTCTCAGCTATATGTTCACTATGCCTGACACTTGCACTGTAAAAAGTGGGATGGCGCTGTTGTTTATCTGAAGTGCTTCTACTGTTTGGAATGATAGAAAATTACACTTTGGTTCTTCCAACCTACTTTATTCAATTTGCCTGAAATCAAATAATGTATTTTTTAGATCAGTGTGATTTTTTTCAAACTTAATGAAAGCTTCTATGTTGCTTTCAACAACTAATTCGCATGCACATTGAATAGCGGCAGGGGCAATGTAGTGGTGACAACTCAGAAGAGTTGGAGGTGTGGCCAATGGGGACTTTTTTTCCACACGTGAGAGTCAATGTCATTCCAGTAAATGTGGTCTATTGTATTTGATATTAAATGTTAAACTTCTACACTGCCAGCATCTGTAATGATACTTAAATAAATGCATGTGGTACTAAAGTTCCTGATGAGGCTTAATGTTGAGGTAGCCAATGCTTGGTTATTATCTTGACAACTACTGTATGAACATTCACATGCGACATCTGACCTCCTCACCAGACCTCCTTACCAAGTAACATTACAGAGTATCTTTTTGTATTGATTGTGGACGTCTAACAAGCAACCTGGCGATAAAAAAGGTTTATGCGGTAGGTGAAAGATGTGTACCCGCTTCACACAGTGCCCAGAAACACACTATGCAGCCTAGTCTCTGGTCAGGTTAGAGTTAGACACACATACACTGTTGAAAAGTGATTTAGACAGTGTGTTGAAGACAATGTAGAAGGCACAGAAAAGACAAAGACACTATCTACCCCAGGACACTCTACCCCATTCAATAGCCTATCAGGTGAGTGAGTGTGTGTGTGTGTGTGTGTGTGTGTGTGTGTGTGTGTGTGTGTGTGTGTGTGTGTGTGTGTGTGTGTGTGTGTGTGTGTGTGTGTGTGTGTGTGTGTGTGTGTGCGTGCGTGCGTGCGTGCGTGCGTGCGTGTGTGTGGGGGATTGAGTATGTTTGGGGTCAGGTTAGGTTTGTAACGGCATCCACAAACATAGGTTTGGTTTGTTCCTAGAAGAACTCGGCAAGGCGAAGCAAGCCTCGCATACTCCCTTAAAAAGCCATTCGCTTGAAAACAAGAAACAAGCAGAAATTCTACCGTCTGTCCTCTTGAGACGTCATATCAAAAACATAGCCAGTCTACTTCCTCAAAATAATCTGAATTAATCTAAGATAATTCAAGAATTTTGACGTTTTTCCCGAAGAGGTCTTGGTTGAGTGATTTTACATCTTACTAAGATGTTTGGTGCAGTATTTTTCAAGTGAAAAAAATTGCTTGAAATCTGTCCTTCTCTGGCCGAATCCCTACTGTTGACCAATCACAGAACTTTGACTTACCTCAAGAAAGAATGTGTGCTTCAACAGCACACAAAAAAACATTGAACGCTGTCCAACACCAAAACGAACAAAAATTACACAAAATGTTGTCATTATATTTGCGCAAACTTTTTTGACTGGGAAGCATATGGTAAGCTTAAGGTAATAATAACTTCACTCAATTCTGTGTCCAGCTGCCACCTAGTGGTGAATGTCTGGTAATGTAAGTGCCCCTGGTAATGTAGTAATGACACATGAGATACCGAGAGGGAGTGCAGAAAAACCCATCAGCTCTGTAATAGATCCAGAACAAACCAGACCCTTTCCCTCAAGTGAAAAGAATATGATGGAAGAGAGAATGGGGAGGCGATAGGAAAGGAGGAACACAGAGCACAAATTACCATTTGAAAGGAAACACTTTGAAGCTTGTAGGAATGTGAAATTAATGTACGAGAACGTAACACATTAGATCTGGTAAAAGATTATACAAAGAAAACATTTAAAAATTATTTTTGTTCTGTAACATCTTTGAAATGCAAGATAAAGGCCATAATGTATTATTCCAGATCAGGCACAATTTATATTTTGTCCACTACATGGCAGTGTATGTGCAAAGAACCATTGCTCATCTGTTCTAAACGTTGTATCAACACTGCCCAATTGTGCATAATTTGTTAATTAATACATTGTCAAGTTCATAATTGTGCACTCTCCTCAAACAATAGCATGTTATTATTTCACTGTAATAGCTTCTGTAAATTGGACAGTGCAGTTAGATTAACAAGAATGTAAGCTTTCTGCCCATATCAGATATGCCTATGTCCTGGAATTTTGTTTGTTACTTACAACCTAATGCTAATCACGGTAGCCTACGTTAGCTCAACCGTCTCGTGGAGGACACACCGATCCCATAATAATAATAATAATATATGCCATTTAGCAGACGCTTTTATCCAAAGCGACTTACAGTCATGTGTGCATAGAGGTTAACAGTGGCAGGAACCCCAATACAAATGGTCTGGAGGTAGAGGCATTATCAGAAGCATGTCAGTTACCCAGTCAATTAACAGTGGGGAAATGTGAAGCTCATACTAGTCGTACAGATAAAATTGCCATAAGTCATCGTAAAGCAGACAAAATGGCAAAGGCGGCTGGCTCTGTAAGAGAAAGTGTTAGAGAACCATATGTATATATTGTGGTTTCCTTACGATGAGAAATTGGCTAAATTTGCCACAGTAAAATATATTTTGGCTTGAAGATTTTTGGCGAAATACCAGGGGAATGGATCCTAAAGGTAAAACATTTAAACTATATGGCCAAACACTCCTTGAAAATGCAGAAGGCTTTAGGGTTTGTTTAAATCATTCAACATTTTATGTGGTTTTATTTTCAAATAAATTTATGTTTGAGCGTGTCTTATTCTGGAATGGAATTCTACAATGTATGAAAGAGTGGAGGGGTCACAAGGAACTAGTATAGGGCTTACTAAACCTAAAATTAACTTTACATTTTTTTTGTGGTGTGGTGGTTATGGAGAATCATGGGGAAAAGGAGACCAGTGAATCGTTAGAGTCAGTGGAGAGATACTGTCGCCGTGTTGTGGGATTTATTGGATGGGGTCTTCTCAATGCAGTTAAATTGGGTATGCAGGAGGATGGAAATGTTTTGAAGAGGTATTTAAATGGTTTTCGAAGCACAAGGAACGGAAGGCAGAGGAAACGTTTTAATGGTGTAGAAAGCCCTGTATACAAAAAAATCCTAATGAGAATTGATCACCCTCATTAGAAATTGACGGAACAGCGGGATTTCATTATAAAATTCATGAGAAACACCATTCTCTAGCCAAATCATCATGTATCATTACTTTAGGAGATTATTATTATTTCCATATGGAGTTATAAAGAGTTGCAATTCTAAGTTGATTAGTTATTCAAATGTGTCTATTTTTGATTTAACATGCTTTTGTTTAATCATGAGGTCCTGGTCTTTGGGGTACTTAACCAGTGGTACTGTGTTCAGGCTGCATTATAGAAAGGATTATTTGTTAACCTTTCTAGCGCAGGCGGAACACCTCAACAACATTCCTCTGAAAAGGCAGCGTGCGAAATTCAAAAATATTTTTTAGAAATATGTAACTTTCACACATTAACAAGTCCAATACAGCAAATGACAGATAAACATATTGTTAATTAATCTACCCATCGTGTCCGATTAAAAAAATGCTTTACAGCAAAAGCACAACATATGATTATGTTAGATCACCGCCAAGTCAAAAAAACACACAGACATTTTTCCAGCCAAAGATAGGAGTCACAAAAAGCAGAAATATAAATCAAATGAATCACTAACCTTTGATGATCTTCATCAGATGACACTCATAGGACTTGTTACACAATACATGTATGTTTTGTTCGATAATGTCCACATTTATATCCAAAAATCTCAGTTTACATTAGCGCCTTACGTGCAGTAATGTTTTGATTCCAAAACATCCAGTGATTTTGCAGAAATACTCATAATAAACATTGATAAAAGATACTAGGGTTATTCACACAATTAAAGATAGACTTCTCCTTAATGCAACCGCTGTGTCAGATTTAAAATAAACTTTAAGGAAAAAGCATAATCTGGGAACGGCGCTCAGAACCCAAGACAGTCAAAGGAATATCCTCCATTTTGGAATCAACAAAGTTAGAAACAACACCATTGTAATGATCTTCTTCATCTGATGAGGAGTATGAAAGATCGGACAAAATGCAGCGTGTCCATGTTAATATTTATTTGAACTCAGAACACTAAGACAAAATAATGAAAATAGACCAACACGAAACAGTTCTGTCTGGTGCAGACAAAGAGACAGAAAACAACTACCCACAAATCATAGTGGGAAAACAGGCTGCATAAGCATGGCTCTCAATCAGAGACAACGATTGACAGCTGCCTCTAATTGGGAACCATACCAGGCCAAAACCAGAAATACAAAACATATAACAAAAACATAGAATTCCCACCCCAAATCACACCCTGACCAAACTAAAATAGAGTCATAAAAAAGGAACTAAGGTCAGGACGTGACAACCATAAATATTCACTTACCTTTGATGATCTTCATCAGAAGGCACTCCCAGGAATCCCATGTTGACAATAAATGACTGATTTGATCCATAAAGTTCCATCATTTATGTCCAAATAGCCACTTGTTGTTAGCGTGTCCAGCCCAGTAATCCATCTTCATGAGGCGCAGCCACTTCCTCCAGACAGAAACTCGAAAAGTTCCATTAGAGTCCTTTAGAAACATGTCAAACGATGTATGGAATCAATCGTTAGGATGTTTTCAACATAAAACATCAATAATGTTCCAACCGGAGAATTCCTTTGTCTTCAGAAAAGCACTGGAACGAGAAGTAACACTGTCGGGAGCACGCGTCATGAGACCAAGGCTCTCTGCCAGATCACTGACTCAAAGAGGTCTCATGAGCCCCTCCTTAATAGTAGAATTCTCATTCAAGTTTCAAAAGACGGTTGACATCTAGTGGAAGCCCTAGGAAGTGCAACCTCATCCATATCTCAATGTGTATTTGGTAGGCCAAGCTTTGAAAAACTACAAACCTTAGATGTCCCACTTCTTGCTTGGATTTTTCTCAGGTTTTCGCCTGCCATATGAGTTCTGTTATACTCACAGACATCATTCAAACAGTTTTAGAAACTTCAGAGTGTTTTCTATCCAATAATAATACTAATCATATATTAGTATCTAGGACAGAGTAGGAGGCAGTTCACTCTGGGCACACTATTCATCCAAAAGTGAAAATGCTGCCCCCTATCCCAAAAACCTCTTGAGATGAGCCGTTCCCCTCAGGGAACAGCTGAAAAGGTGGCGCAGGGAATGCAAAAATATTCTTTAGAAATATTTTACCTCCACACATTAACAAGTCCAATACCTCAAATGAAAGATAAACACCTTGTTCATCTACCCATCGTGTTAGATTTTTAAAATGTTTTACAGCGAAAACACAACATATATTTATGTTAGACCAACACCAAACCAAAGAAAAAACATAGCCATTTTTTCCAGACATAGATAAAATTCACAAAAGCAGGATTATAAATAAAATCAATCACTAACCTATTGAAAATCTTCATCAGATGATAGTCATATGACATGTTACACAGTACATTTATGTTTTGTTCAATACTATGCATTTTATATCCATAAATCTCGGTTTACATTGACGCCATGTTCAGAAATTCCTCCAAAATATCCGGAGGAATTATAGAAAGCTACGCCAGATAACAGAAACACTCATCATAAACTTTGATTAAAGATACATGTTCTATATATAATTAAAGATACACTGGTTCTTTATGCAACCGCTGTGTCAGATTTTTTAAAAACGTTATGGAAAAAGCCTAACATTGCAATAATCTGAGACGGCGCTCAGACGTAACAATATTTCTCCGCCATGTTGGAGTCAACAGAAATACAAAATTAATACATAAATATTCCCTTACCTTTGATGATCTTTCATCAGAATGTAGTGCAAGGAGTCCTAGTTCCACAATAAATTGTTTTGTTCCATAATGTCCAATACTAGTGTCCAAGTGGCAGCATTTGCTATCACTTTCAGCTCACGTGCCCAGAAACGGACTTCTGGTCCAGGATAACTTGCATGAAAACTTCCAAAAGACATATTCCAGGTCGAAAATACTGGTCAAACTAAGTGCAGAATCAATCTTCAGGATGTTATAATCATATATATCCAATAACGTTCCAACCGGATCATTCGTTTTCATCTTGGGCTGATTGGAACAGCCGTAGCACTCACAGAGAAATGCACCACAACAAAATGGCATTCTCTTGCGACACCGACTATTTTCCCTCCCATTAGGTCAAAGTTCACAGCAAATGCTCCATTACAATTTCTACTGAATGAGGACATCTAGTGGAAGACGTAGGAAGTGTTTACAGATTACAGATCCATAACTTGTTGGGAAGGGAGGGGGGGGGGCGAAGATGTCAAAGTTGCCCCAACTTTCAGGATTTCAAAACTTGTTTGGAAGATTGCCTGCCCTGTGAGTTCTGTTATACTCACAGACATAATTCAAACGGGTTTAGAAACTTCAGAGTGTTTTCTATACAATAGTAATAATAATATGCAGATATTAGCAATTTAGGACAGAGTTTGATGCAGTTCACTATGGGCACGCAATTCATCCAAAGTGAAAATACTGCCCCCTATCTCCAACAAGGTATTACCTCACGTGTCCGCGGTGATAAAGAATACACACAAATATATTATGCTCCATACATACAGTACGCTACAATAGAAATGTGTGGAATGGAAAATGTGAACACATGTGCAGATCCTGTTCTGATGGGAGATGAGCATATGTCTGCAGACGTGAACTGCACAAACAATTGGCAAGTGCTTGGGGAATTTTGTCCGTGTCAGAAATGTCCCAAAAATGTAATTGTCCGCAAAAGTAAAAATGACTATTTTTATGTGAATGAATGAGGAGGCGGAACACACCTAAATTCAAACTGTTTTTAGAAAATAAAATTATTTGAAATTGAAGTTGAAACAACCTATAAATATAAACAGGCTGCGTGCTTTAGTTTGAGGGCAGCGCAGATAAAATGTACTGTTACGTATCAATCACATTCTGGAATGGAGAGAACATTCTAACATCACATGCATAAAAAAACTCACGCTGGGGCGACCGTTAGAGATATTTGGAACTCACGCATGAAAGGGCTAGAATAGCCACACAGTCAAATAGGATGCTGTAGATAATTTTGATGGATAACACAAGAGGGCAACTGTAGGTGTGCAGAGTTTCAGACTGATAACTTCAGGAATGGGTGAGCTACATGACATTTAGCATGAAGTCACCCAGGTGTCCCACACAAGTTTCCCAAATGTACCCAAGTGACCGAATTGGTGAAATTACCTATAACTATATACAACAGTGCAAATAACTATATACAACATATCAAAACTCAATTCTAACACACACACAAGAAACATTAGAAATTTTTATTTATTTTTTAAACAGTACACCCTTTGGAAGTCCTCTACACAATATTTTGCTGCCTGTGCCATGTCCCATAGCAGTCTCTTTCTGATGTAAAGCAGAGGCAAACTGAGTAGTGCAGGTCATGCGACACAGAACACAACGATGCCTCCATGCTGTGCCCTTTTGGCCCTGAGGCACAGTCATGCCTGCAGTAATGAACTGTGGCATATAAACACCACTGGAGGCAGAAATAGAGGGGGCAGAGGTAGAGCGGGCAGCCTGGCATGGGGGCTCCCAGTCGGAGTCGCTATCACTGTGAAAGAAAACATTTAAAAAATATTTGTATTGTATGAGCCTTTTATCATCACATAAAATAAACAGAAATGTATTGTATAGAGCAGAGGGAACAGTCACTAAGGTGAAGTGCTGTTCCATTCAACTCCGGCCATTGTTGTGGGCCTGTCCTCCCCCGAACAGCACCCAACAGCTATTTCATATGGAAATGGAGAGTAGCAGGCGCCATGTGTGTGTTTGCTGTTCTACTCCATTCCATATGAATAAAAAAGAGGAAAATATACATATCTGACATGGAATATATATATATATATATACACACATGGCCACATACACACACACACACACACACACACACACACACACACACACACACACACACACACACACACACACACACACACACACACACACACACACACACACACACACACACACACACACACACACACACACACACACACACATTTCATACTTATTTTCCACCATCATTTGCAAATAAATTCATTAAAAATCCTACAATGTGATTTCTTGTATTTTTTTTTTCTCATTTTGTCTGACATAGTTGAAATGTACCTATGATGACATTACATTTACATTTAAGTCATTTAGCAGACGCTCTTATCCAGAAAATTGCAGGCTGATTGCAGGCTGATTAAATACTTGGTGGCTGACTAAATACTTCTTTGCCCCATTATATATATATTTATATCTCATAAAACGACATTAGCACTCCAGCTCCTCAGCTCCTATTTGAATCATAACACTCAAAGATTCCTCAAACAAAAAAAATCTGTCTCACTTTCCAGATCAATCTCTAATATAATCTGGTGCAAATCTGTATACTTAGACTTTGACTTCGCTTTTCCTGATTTATTCGCCATGATATCTTCAAAGAAATCGTTGAAAATACAACTTTCCGAAATACTGCTGTGCGTATCAAACGTCACAGCAACTCCTCTGATAGTTAAGGCGAGAATGGAGTTCATTACGCGTGCATTTACAAACAAGGAATGGTGGTCCAACCCAAAACCATTACATACTGACGTTTACCTCAGCTCATTGGCTATCTACCCAGCTAGATTTCAAGAAGATCAGTGGTCATTGGGCAGAAATACAATCAATCAACGAAGCTTCGCTAAAATTATTGGTGCACAAGGTAGTCATTGCTCGTTGTCTTCAAATCAGTTCACTTCGGTCAATACTCCCCGCAAAAAAAAACGTTTGGCTGTGTTGCAAACATCCAGAGTAAATGCACTGAAACTAACCGTGACTAGATAAATGATGGTTTACCGTGTGTAATTACGTCGAATGTTCCGTAAAAAATTGATAGAGATGGAATTCACGGCACAAACGAATTACAAAATGTTTCGATTTCGGCTATAAAAATTGATTTTATCAAAGGAAACGGCACTTCATTTGATCACTGGGACCCTCAGGAAGAGAAATAAGAGCAAGATATCAGAATGTAAGTCGTAATTTTACCTTCAGATGTGAATGTGTAAAAATATATATATATTGGATAAATATATGTTAATATTATCTAACGTTTGTAGGGTATCCATCCTTTACGCAGTTACTCAGGGGAATAAATGATCTGGAACAGCCTTCGTAAGAAGTGGGTTCAGAGGAGCAACACACATGCAGCCAGTCCCCGTCACATTATTGTAGATGTAAGTCCAAGAATGAAATACATAAGAATATTTATACATTAAAAACCAAAAGTGTGCACCCTATATTAAAAGCTATTTTTGTGTTTACAGCTGACATACCGCCAAGAAGGATAACAGCATTATGTACTCTGAACGACTATGGCGGAGAAGATGACACAGATGCTATTCTCCCGTTCTGTACGAAAGTTTTTTTCAAACGACCCATCAATTCCCCTGGGAACCTCCACCCGCTCGCTCCATATTCCAGACCCAAACAATCAATGCAGAACTCGTACTTGCGCAGAATCACCCCCTCCCGAAAAGTTCTACCTGGCAGGGAACTTACTGCTTCAAGAAATGGCGCTACATGTACACGGTATGAAGCCATTATATATATATATTATTAGTTATACATATTTTATTATTTATACATGTTTTGATGATTGAATATGTTAAAACAATGACAAATGTTTTTTCAGACTCCAACGAGACAGGTCCGGCAGAATCTGGAATACCTGGTGAAAAAAGTCAAGAGTCCCCGGTTTCCGCGATTCGTCAGAACAGCCCTCGTCAAAAAAGCAGAGGTAGTATAATTGTATTGTTAATATGTAGTATTATACCTGAAATGTATTTGACATTTTTTATCTAATATATTTTCTTTCAGACTTCTCCCCGGCATTCAACAGCACAGAACCACATACACACCTAGAGCACACAGAGGATTTCGGCTCACCGGACATTCACAATAAAACACCGAAACCGGAGGATTTCACTGTTTTAAATGACATTTCAGAGGTAGACAACCTGCTATTACGGGAGGCGGCCAACCTTCTTGATTCAGCCAATTCTTTGGTGGTAACACCCGAACCTGAAATAGAACAAGCTAGGTTTTGCACAGCCATTTCCAGGGCTCTAAAATCCCAAGAGGTTTTGCTCCACAAACGAATGGGGGCTTTACTCGAGCGACAATACCGCCAGAATCTATCCTTCTGGCATAGAACAATGCCACGTTTGTTAAACAGCAATCCGATTAAAAAACGCAAATACAGGTTCTAAAAACATATGTAACATGTATCCTTCCAGAATACCACAAGAACACACATCATTAATTATCCAAATGGCTGAGCCAACAGACATAATTGAGACAGTTGAAACCCTGTTAACCATATGAATGAGGCTGGGGTAACAGACATAATACCGATAGATGAAAACATATTATCCCAGATTAGAATAATTAATCGTATGAATGAGTCAGAGACGACCGATGGAAAACTGTTATCCCAGATTCCTGAAGCCCTCATATCAATAATTAACCAGATGAATGAGAGCATAAGATCTTCTACATCGGACCCCCCACAAACCCCGCCATTAACGCCCATGTCCGAAGAGTCTGAAACGCAATACGATGGTTTTGAGGAATTGGAAAATTGTCTAATTAATGAGGCGGGAGATGGTATTGATAGAAATGTTCGGGTTGTGTACCGAATTCAATTCTGCAATACAGAGATTCGACAATTTTTTAATTTCACATGGGTGAATCAGAATCTTGATTATGCAATGTTTTATGTCATGATCCTGGATAGTCTGAACGAACTGTTAGACAGGGCAAGAGATTATGGTGAACCTCGTGATGTCTTACAGTAGGACATTTGTGGAGATCGCCTGCATAACACTGTATCTCTTATTTTACCCAATGGCGAAGCAGATCTTGAACAATTTATAGCCCTGCTGGAACGACTTGTTCAATCTAATTTATCCATCATAGCTGATAGGACCCTCAAGCTTGTAGTGCAAATAATACATCAACCCTGGGTGGCGTGGGTCAGAGAAGGAAACTAGATAGCCTAATACAATCAGAAATCATCAGCAATAAAAGGGCATATCTCATAAACGTTCACAATCCTGGTAATAAGCTATGCTTTGCAATAGGCCTAGCACATTTACTCAACCCTGGGTGTACTGATCTAGTGGTGTTACACAAGGCTAGAGAGCTCCAAACGGCCGTGAGTCTAGGTATACAGGATGCGGGGGCTTTCTTGGACATAGTCCAATTTGAAAACTTTCTGAACATCAAGATTGTGTTTTGTACCACAGTAGAGCTAATGCAGCTCTCTTGAAATTCCAAAACAACCCACAACCTCATCCTCAGATTCTGTACTTTTATGTGCAAAACACCCACTTTTATGCTATTACTAACATCACAGCGTTTTTAGGCACACCATATGTGTGTCCATCCTGCCATACCAGCTACACCCGAAAGGGGGGGCACTCGTGCCGTTATAACTGTTCAGTATGTCTGGATGAAAATTGTCCAATGCAGCACTTAAATCTGACACCCTGTGCGGATTGTCCCCGCACATGTCGTTCGGACTACTGTTACGAAAAACACAAAATTGAAACATGACACCCCAAGGCCTGTAAATCTGTAAGCAGTTGTGACATTAAAGGTGAGATACCTCTGTAAAACCATTTATTTAGTTCATAATATTTAGTACAGACCTTTTTAAAACATCTTATAATTAATCCAAAAGAACTTTACTATTAATTTATTACAGATAAAGGGCCGGTTAGCCCTGACCCCCATCAGTCTCCAATTCACCAGCGTCAACACAGGCTCTCTTGCTTGCAGGATATCCCACACATGCTCCGTCAAGGCTCCGTAAGTTTTCACTCCAGGGATAGATCAAACGTCTGGCATGTAGATCCTGGGTATGTCTTAAGGATAGACGCAGCCAGCGCCCTAATTGATCACGATTTTGGAAAAGACTGTCCAGCTTATTCATCAGGGTTATGAATATAGGGTAATCAATCCATTTAAAGCTAAATACGGGCATAAAAAGTTTACATCCTTGCAGGCTTTGGAAAATACATATGAACTGACAGACTTTGCCGCATTTGTACTACCAAATTGTTCACATGCTAAAATTGTCACTTTGGAGTCGGGGCTATACGCCATTGAAGCGATTCTTAGGGCCTTCAAATCACTGCGCCCGCACAGAAGTTCTTCCATTGCATATCCTGGCAGGGTTGGACCACTTAGGGCCTGTTCAATTTGACAGAGCGCTAGCCTTATCTTAAGCCATTCTCTCATACGCAGCTCAGGAGAAAAACTCCCGGATTTTGCATGATAAAGATAAATCAGACGTTTGACCCGCGCCGTCTACTTTATTCTCTCTCATGTCTCAATGATCTCTGAGTTGGTCTGGAAACCAAACACCTTCATATGGACATCAAAGACCTCATCTGGGGTAAGATACTGTACATTCCATCCTGAGTGGTCAGTGGACTCTGTGATTCGGTGAAATTCATCACCCGTCCCATGTAAATCACCTCCAATACCTGTTTGTCCAGCTTTGTGCGACACTCATGAAGCCCACTGTTGGAGCGGCCAAGGGGGTGAGGACGTGTCACGCCTTGATCTATTGCATCTGTATTGTGCTTGTCTCCACCCCCCCAACGGGTGTCTCCCATTTGTCCCCATTATCCCCTGTGTATTTATACCAGTGTTAACTGTTTGTCTGTTGCCAGTTCGTCTTGTCCCATCAAGTCCTACCAGCATGTTGTCCCATTTTCAAGTCTGTCTAGTTACTGTTTTCTAGTCTTCCCGGTTCTGACCATTCCGCCTGCCCTGAGCCTGCCTGCCGTTCTGTACCTCATTGACTCTGCCCTGGACTACTGATCATTCTGCCTGCAATGAGCCTGCCTGCTGTTGTGTGCCTCTTTGACTCTGCCCTGGATTAATGACCTGCCTGACCTCAACCTGCCCTGGCCTGTCCCCTTGTATAAAACATATTATGAGAACTGTACTATCCACCTCCTGTGGCTGCAACTGGGTCATATCCTGAGTCGTGATAGGGCCACACACTTTGAGAAGCATAAGAAGAGTGACAATGAACAGATCCATGGCGTTAACAGGCTGTCTCAGCCTCCAGTATTTATGCTGCAGTAGTTTATGTGTCAGAGGGCTAGGGTCAGTTTGTTATATCTGGAGTACTTCTCCTGTCCTATTCGGTGTCCTGTGTGAATCTAAGTGTGCGTTCTCTAATTCTCTCCTTCTCTCTTTCTTTCTCTCTCTCGGAGGACCTGAGCCCTAGGACCATGCCCCAGGACTACCTGACATGATGACTCCTTGCTGTCCCCAGTCCACCTGACCGTGCTGCTGCTCCAGTTTCAACTGTTCTGCCTTATAATTATGAACATTTGAACATCTTGGCCATGTTCTGTTATAATCTCCACCCGGAACAGCCAGAAGAGGACTGGCCACCCCACATCGCCTGGTTCCTCTCTAGGTTTCTTCCTAGGTTTTGGCCTTTCCTAGGTTTTGGTTTTGGCCTAGTTTTTCCTAGACACCGTGCTTCTACACCTGCATTGCTTGCTGTTTGGTGTTTTAGGCTGGGTTTCTGTACAGCACTTTGAGATATCAGCTGATGTACGAAGGGCTATATAAATACATTAGATTTGAATTGATAAGTGCTATAAGCCAGTGTAAGACAATATATATCAAACTCAGACTGGGCATTTGATCATAACATCTCTGGCATTTAAATAAAGATAATTGTTTGAAGAAATGACACAGTCTCTCTCAGTAAGAATTTCCACAACACTGGGGCAAAGGTTTACCTTTCAATAGGACAACGTACCTAAGCACACTGTTTTTGCTTCGTCATTATGGGGTATTGTGTATGGATTGATGAAGGGGGGGTGGAACGATTTAATCAATTTTAGAATAAGGCTGTAACGTAACAAAATATGGAAAAAGTTAAGGAGTCTGAATACTTTCCAAATGCACTGTATGGCAGAACCAAATCGGAGATAGTTAGGAGCAAGTCCATGAAATGTTTTGTAGGTTAGCAGTAAATCCTTAATCAGCCCTAGCTTAAACTGGAAGCCAGCATAGAGAGTCTAGCACTGAAGTAATATGATAACATTTTGGGGGTCTAGTCCAGATTCTAGCAGACATACAGTATTTAGCGATAACTGAAGTTTATGTAGTGCTTTTCTCCAGGTAGCCGGAGAGTATAGCGTTGCAGTAGTCTAATCTAGAAGTGACAAAAGCATGGATGAGCTTTTCTGCATCCTTTTGGGGCAAAAAGTTATAGATTTTTGCAATGTTACAAAGACGGAAAAAAAATCTGCCCTTGATAGGTTCATCAAAACAGCGATCAGGGTTCAGATTAACGCTGAGGTCCTTCACAGTTTTATTTGAGACGACTGACAACCATCAAGATGAATTGTCAGATCCAACAGCAGATCTCTTTGTTTCTTGGGACCTAGAAATAGCATCTCTGTTTTGTCTGAGTGTAAAAGTAAAACATTTGCTGCCATCCACTTCCTTTTGTCTGAAACACAGGATTCCAGGGTAGACAATTTTGTGGCTTCACAGTATTTCATCTAAATGTACAGCTGTGTGTCGTCCACTTAGCAGTGAAAGTTGACATTGTGTTCCCGAAT
The DNA here is from genome assembly GCF_021184085.1 of Oncorhynchus gorbuscha. Classification (NCBI taxonomy): domain Eukaryota; kingdom Metazoa; phylum Chordata; class Actinopteri; order Salmoniformes; family Salmonidae; genus Oncorhynchus; species Oncorhynchus gorbuscha. The sequence continues at coordinate 20,483,732 of NC_060182.1, read as the reverse complement.
GACATCACCAAGGGGTGGAATATGTAGAATGTATAGAATATAATATCTCTCTCTTTTAGACAGATAATATCTAAACCAGGCAATAACTTGTCCGTGTAGCCGTATTAGGGTTTCCAATCTCTCCAAAAGAACGTTGTGAATGATGGTGTCCACACACACACACACACACACACACACACACACACACACACACACACACACACACACACACACACACACACACACACACACACACACACACACACACACACACACACACACACACACACACACACACACACACACACACGTTCATTATGCCTGTGAGAACCTTAACACATACCTTACTAAAGGTGGATTTACTCTGGATCTCCTCAACTACTGTATGCACATTTACCTGTGACATCTGACCTCCTCACCAAACCTCCTTACCAAGTAACATTACAGAGTATATTTTTGTATTGATTGTGTTCGCCTAACAAGCAACTGGGTGATCAAAGGTTGGGGCAGTAGGTGAAAGATGTGTGTAGATGCCTCACACATTGCACGGGCACACACTCTTCAGCCTAGTCTTTGGTCAGGTAAGAGTTAGACACACCCACACTGTTGAAAAGTGATTTAGACAGTGTGTTGAAGACTGTGCAGGAAGTTTGAGGTCAAAGAAAAGACAAAGACACTATCTACCCCAGGACACTGCCCACTCAGTAGCCTATCAGGTGAGTAAGTGTGTGTGTGTGCTTTGATGGAAGGTGGGTGATTGAGTATGTTTGGGGTCCGATCAGGTGTGTAATGGCATCCGCATACATAGGTTGGGTTTGTTCCTAGCAGAACTTGGCAAGGTGAAGCAAACGCCATTCACATGAAAAACAAGAAAAACGAGGCATATTTACCGTTTGTATCTCTTGAGGCGGCTTGTCAACAACATAGCCAGTGCATTTCCTCAAAATAGTGAGAATTGATCTAAGCTCATTCAAGAAATCTGTAATTAATTTGGAAGTTTTTGCAGAGGAGGTCTTAGTTGAGTAATCTAACTAAGAGATTTGGTGCAGTATTTCTCAAGTGAAAATTTGCATGAAAACTAGTCTTCTGACATTGAGTGACAACAAACACTTAATAAAAAAATCCCAACTGCTGACCAATCACAGAAAAACGTCTAACCTCAAGAAAAAATGTTTGCTTGAATAGCCGTGAAAAACCCCCACCATACGGTGTTGAACACCAAAATGTACAAAAACGTCACAAAATGTTGTCATAATATATGCGTGGACTGTTTCAACTGGGAAGCATATGGTAAACTTTAGGTAAAGTTTGTTTGCTCAACCCTGTGTCCAGCAGCCATTGCAATGGTCAGCTGCCACCCAGTGGTGTATTTCTGGTAGTGTCAGTGCCCCCTGGTGATTAAGTATTGACATGAAATACTGTGAGGGAGAGCAGAAAAGCCCCTCAACTCTGGAGTAGATCCAGAACAAACCCGACCCTGAAGAGCAAAAGAATGAAGAGAGAATGGGGGAGGAGACAGGAAGGGAGGAGCACAGAGAATAAAAGAGGAGTCATTTTGTAAGCAGTGCATTCACCCTGAGGTAACTTACTCAGAAAGAACAGGGTAAGTCAACTATTTTGGTTTGTAGGAATTGCTTTCACATGTAGTACGTGTAGTTTTAACTGTCATAATTTGAGAAATATTAAGACTTAGTCTTTGTTAACATTTGTAGGCGATCATATCAATGGAGCAATATTCCTCTCTATGTTTGAATAATACAACCATCCAGATCACTTAATATATCCAAGCATAAACAATACTGTGGTGATCCTTGATCGAAATCATGTCCCACTTTTACAGATGGAGCTGCCACCTCGACCAAAACTCTTTGACTTCCATGGAGTCTCCATGACCAACTACTTCACTGACAACTGGGACAATGTACAGAACTTCCAGGCCAGACCAGATGACATTCTCATCGCTACCTACCCCAAAGCAGGTCTCTCTCAGTCTGAGGTTGATGTTTCATGAAAGATTGTGTTTGGGTTTGTGAATGACTGTGTACATTTCCCCTATCTGTATTCCCCTCTTAGGAACCACATGGGTCTCCTACATTCTAGACCTGCTGTATTTTGTCCAGACAGCCCCTGAGCGTCAGAGACCCATCTTTGAGAAAGTTCCTTTTCTGGAGTTGCTCATCCCTCTTCACCCTCCAGGTTAGAATAAAGCACTGGAAAACTTAATCATACCTCTACTATTTTGTCATTTCTCTGTAAAAAAAATTGCTGATGTCTTCAAAGCAGTAACTAAAGTATTTAATATCTTGACAGAATCTGCCGAACAGTGATAATATCCATCAAACATTATTTTGCATTATTATATTGTTTGTCCCAGGGGTGGAGGTGCTGGACAACTTAACCACCACTCCTCGCCTCATCAAGACTCACCTCCCAGTCCAGCTGCTTCCCAAGTCCTTCTGGGAGAAGAACTGCAGGGTACAGTATTTGTAACTTGTTCTCTATGTTCCTTCACTATATAACCACTATATATAAATGCAATCTCCCTCTCTCTTTCTGCAGATAGTGTATGTAGCCCGTAATGCCAAGGACAATGCAGTGTCTTATTTCCACTTTGACCGTATGAACCAGGCCGAGCCAGAGCCAGGAGACTGGGACAACTACTTACAGAGATTCATGGATGGAAAGAGTGAGTGAAGGAGAGAATGAACTAGTGAATGAATGAGCAAGTGATAATAGTCCCCATTCACATTATGAGTTTGTCTACTCTGCACTTCCTCAGTGGTGTTTGGTTCATGGTACGACCATGTGACTGGTTGGTGGGAGAAGAAACAGACTCACTCCAAAATCCTCTACCTCTTCTATGAGGACATGGTTGAGGTGAGTAGAATGCTGATGCTAGATATGTGTTAGAGTATTATTAACGTGCATCTAGTGAACTCAGTGCACACATATGCTCAAGAGCCATTCTAACTGCTGCTCTAGGAGGTTAGCTGTTTCTACATCCAGTGTGTATGTGATCCTACAGGATACGGGGAGAGAGCTGGACAGGCTGTGCTCCTTCCTAGGTTTGTCTCCTTCAGCAGAGGAGAAGGAGAGGGTGAAAGGAGGAGTGCAGTTTGATATAATGAAGAAGAACAGCATGGCCAACTACTCCACCAACCCAGTCATGGACTTTAAGATATCTCCCTTTATGCGCAAAGGTGTGTGAGTGTGTGAGAGAGAATGAGAGAGAGAAATAAACATTAAACTGCTGGAGCTCAGCTCTTCCAGCTATCACAACAGACACACATGAACACACTGAGAGACACAGCGTCGTCACAGACACCAACACATATGTGCCTGTACCTGGTGTGGAGACATTCTGGATCTACTGAATGATCAAACTATCAATATACCTGTTTGTCTGTCTGTCTGTCTGTCTGTCTGTCTGTCTGTCTGTCTGTCTGTCTGTCTGTCTGTCTGTCTGTCTGTCTGTCTGTCTGTCTGTCTGTCTGTCTGTCTGTCTGTCTGTCTGTCTGTCTGTCTGTCTGTCTGTCTGTCTGTCTGTCTGTCTGTCTGTCTGTCTGTCTGTCTGTCTGTCTGTCTGTCTGTCTCCAGGAAAGGTTGGTGACTGGAAGAACCATTTCACTGTGGCCCAGAGTGAACAGTTTGATGAAGACTATAAGAAGAAGATGGAAAACACTCAGCTGCGGTTTCGCACAACAATTTAGGACTGTCTTCATTATCTAAAGCACTCTGCAGGTCTTAAGAACGTAACTGCATGTAAAAATGTAATAACACATAATCCTGTAAGTATGAGCAGCAAAGACATACTGTCTAACTACTATAAATAAACAACACCAGATGTCAATGTTTATTTTATTTCTCATGTTTATTTGAAACCAGATAAGAGGCAGCAGCACAAAAATAATACAACTTCATATATAAACCGAGTCAATGAGCAAATGAATGTTTTAATATCTCTACTACTGTACCTCTGCACTGTCACTACTGTATGGAGAGGAGAACGGATTGGTTTACTGTAGTATGGCACATACTGCATTGGTGGAGGAAACACCACAAACATCCCGACAACTGTCAGTCACTGATGAAGGTTCTCCTCAAACCCATAATGAAATAAAGGAGGCAGAAGTGCCCCAGATCACTGATACAGGGTCAAATATTCTTCACCCACCATAATGGTTAAGGATAGAATTGGAGGTAGGGTAATCTGATCCTGGACCTGTGGTTATAAGGATGATTTCTACAGTACCTCGAGAGAAACAGCAAAGTACACTGAAATCAGACGGGGTCAATGAAATGTAGACAACAACATAATCCCACTGTACTGTACTGTAAATACCACACAAGTCAACCATTTCACATCACAGGGAGAGACTGCACTGACCCTGAGGAAGGCAGGAAACAGGAAACACGAGATCCTGTCACACAAGGACCTGGGTTGTGTTCAGTAGGACACGTTTGGAAGGATTTTGAAACAGAAAAAAATGCATGAGTTTCTTATTGGAAGGCTTCCGGTAGTACCTCCCCATTTCACACCGTTTCAAAACATGTTCTCTCATTTTGTGCCTATTTTACTCAACCCGGGTCTCAAGTGGAAATATGGGATTGACTTCTGAAATCCGTTCAAGATCACTGAACAGTTTTGAACAGTTTTGAAATGATGCAGCTCCAAATGAGGACGTGCCATTGCCACTGATCTTTAACACCTAAACATTAAACACTAACCATTGTAGAAGTTCCAGGTACAGTTGTGAAACCTTTTTCGACACTTCTATCCCTGAACATCCTAAATTAGGGCTGGACAGTCACTGTTTCCAATATTCCTCCCCAAGCCAGCGCCATTTATCACTCTCTTAGTAGACAACTGTTCTATACTTCAGCAAGACCACTTGCGATTGTCCTCACAGTAAATACCTTTATTTACAAACAGAAAAAAAGAACTGCATTTACATACCTTCTTATGTCACATAATATACTTATGATTTTTTTCTGTAATAAAAATACTTCAGTCTAGAGTGCTCAGGTCTAGGCTTATAGACATCTGTAAAGTACTACTATAGTACAGGAGCGTTGTGCTTCACAGTAGGTCAGCGTTGTGTAATGCAACACAGCTTAACTGTGTGATGCAATGAGTACAGCTAAAAATAACTCAAGTCCACGGTATACACTGATATGCTGCAAATGATCAAATGTTGTGGATATGTTTACACTGTTGCCAGGATTATTGAATGTTAAAATGCAGTCATATCCTTTGACGGGCCGTGATGATAGAATGTACTAGAATCAGCAGGCGAAATGTACCAGCGTCACGTTCAAACAAAAATGTCTTAGAATGTCTAGTGTTAGCAGGAACTATTTTAGCTAGAGCTCCAGGCATCAGCCACAGCTACACAGGTCAACTTTCTTTCTGCAGTAGTATCTCTAGGCGGTTGCTTTCATTATGTAATAAACATCACATTTACATACAAGGCAGACTGCACTGAAACAGAAACTCAATTATGAGCAGATAACTAGTAATCCTATGTTTTTGGAGTGTGGACTTCTACGCTACTTTCCTGCTAGAGGAACTACGGAAAGACACCATTGTCAGTCAGGTAATGCGTTATTAATGTATTTTGAAGCATAACATCAAAACAACCACCGACATTATCAATGTTTATGGCACATATCCTAAAAACACATTAACGGATGTATGCATCAAGTTGACATATCAAAGACAGCAGATTAATACTATCAACGCAAACAAAGTCAATAACTTCATATAAAGACATTTTCACAGGGAGCACCATGGCTTTCATAAAAGTAGGAGCTACCACGTTCATATTTGACATACATCCATAAAACATGGTATCTAAGAAATGGATCCTCAGAGGGAATTGTAGGGATGACCAATTTGAAGGAATCCCTGGGTTGTTATCAATATGAATCCTGTGCCCATTCCTCTGTTCTCTCAAGACCACCTTAAACAGAAGTGTTACAAAGAGTAAATGTATGCGCTGCAGTATGTGAGGCTTGAAATGTAGCGAGTGCATCAAAGGTACACAGGTGTGTATCTGTAGGCATGAGTGTGTGTGTGTTGTTGTTTGAACCCGTGCTCTCTGCCGCAGAATCTGATCCCGGTTAGCAGCCTTTGAACCACTCTGATTTAGAGCAAACACTGGATAATATCCCATATAAGACAACTATTTTAGTCAGGGGAAGCTTATCTGTATTTTCCCTCAGTTTCTTAAAATAAGTCCTCTGTCCATGATTCACATGGCAGTTTGAATGTAGTTGAGTCAATGTTTATGATAAAGTCTATCTAGTTGACAAGATATAGTTAAAGTTATCACCTAAGAGTTAAGGTATTACGTAAGTTTGGTTCTTGATGGTTTTGTTTGGGGCTTGGTCATTGGTCCAGATGTCCTGGGTTGGAGTTGAGGGTTCAGAGGTTAATAATCTCACTGCTGATGCTGGCAGAGTCATCCTGCCTGCTGACCTCCAGGTAGCTCTTCCCATCCTCCCTGCCTTCCCTCCCACTCTGTGTCTCAGAGTCTGGGGTGAGGAACGGCCTTGTGTCGTCTCCTCCCTCGTTCCCGAGATGTCCCGTGGAGGTTCTAGAGGGGCGCAGGGAAACGGGACAGGACACTGAGGAAGGGACACTGACCCCCCATCCCCGACCCAGCGATGCCCCTGGTTAGAGGGCGTGGGAGGAGCAGTGACCTGCCTGCTGGGAACACTGCTGAGCACACTACCCCCCAGTGGCACAGAGAACTCTGTACGGGCTGAGCGGTCCTCGCTGCTGTCAGAGATCTGAGGGTCGCTGTTCCTGCGGAGCCAGGGCCCCCCCTGGCTGACAGCTGAGCCTGGTGAAGGAGTGGGTGAGGGGCCACACAGGGGCTGGAACAAGCTGCCCCCATGGAGGAGGTGCTCACGGTGCAGGGCCTCATCGATGCTGCGGCCCAGATCGATGGGGGAGGGGGGTCGCAGGTCAAAATCATACAGAGACACCCCTGACTCTTTCTCCTGCTCTAGGCTGCCGCTCTGAGAGTGCTGTAGTGGCCGACCTAACGGCTGCAGCCGCAGCAGTGACCCTGTGGACCCGTCAGACATTCCCCTTTCTGCAGACCTGCCCCTCTGGTTGCGGCCTCGGTTACTGTCCTTGACACAGCGCGGCTGTGAGGGTGGAGCCTCACGGTTTCTGATCAGGCTCTTACTGATGTCTGCCCCCGAGCGTTCCTGCCCTGCCCAGTTATTAGGCAGCTCCCCTGCCCCTCCTCCTACTGATCCTCCCACTCCGTTACTTTCTGACTTCCTACAGGGCTTTCCTGTCAGGCTCTGGACTATCTTGGCCCAGCAGGTGTGTTTGTGTGTCGACCCAGAGGACTGTCCAGGGGAGGGGAGATCTACTCCCGCCCTGCCCTCCCCTGCTCCTCCATCTCCTCTGTCTCGGGCCCCCGGGGGCCTCCAGAACACCCAGGATCCCAATAGGAGGAGAGAAAAGGCCCAGGCCAGCTCCAACAGTCGGGCCCAGAAGTGCACCAGCCACCAGCCCCAGCAGAAGCGCCTCCAGTCCCCCAACATCCCGTATAGCCACAGGGTGGAATGGACATGGAGGCCACAGCACAGCACCCCCAGGAGGGCACACACTGCCAGCACACGACCCAGCACCAACCCTGCCCTCCTACGCCCCGGCCAGGCTTTAACGGCCCTCCCCTCCTCTAGGACAGGTGGCTGGGCAGTGGGATGGCGGAGGCGGGGGAAGATGTAGCACAGGTAGCCCAGACAGAGAGCCAGGCCCCAGCAGAGAGACAGAGATTGCAGGGTGACAGGCACGGCTGGGGACAGGGCTGGGGAGAGCAGGTCAGCAGCCAGAAGCAGGGTGCACTGTAACACAGCCAATACAGCTACCAGAGGAGGGCGCTCCAGAGCAGAGGGCAACAGACTCACTCCTGTCCCCTTCATGGCCAGCAATGCCAGGGCAGCCTGCGTCCACACCAGTAACGGCAGAGGGAGGTTATAGAGAGCAGTCACCGCAGGCCGGGGAAGAATCTTCCTTGTTCCGTAGGGGTCAATCATGAACAGGGCTGCTCTTGCTGCGCCCACCAGGAGTAGGAGGGCATTAGCCAGGGTCAGGGCACCGCGGTGAGGGCAGTGCATGCTGGGGGATAGGGCCAGGCCCAGGGCGGCTCCAGCCAGGAGGAGCAGGAAGAGGCCAGCAGAGCCGTAGACATGGAGCTCCCAGGCGAAGGACAGCGTCCTGCTCAGGTCATCCCACAGCAGAGAGGTGCCG